>NW_006956090.1:0-20629 GCF_000164805.1 Carlito syrichta
TTTTTGGCAGTTCAGAGAAGCTGCTAAGGGAGGGAGGTGCATACCTCATCAACAAGGGTACCTCCATAATCAACGTTTGTATACCTAACCCTGAATTGTACCCCCACATCTTTATAGTAACAATAAAAAAGTTGAAGAAAAATAAATATGTGGTATACAACTATTAAACAATATATGCAGTATGCTAAAGGAAAAATTCTATTCATTTTAAATGGAAGAAATATGATTCATAAAAATGCTTTTAAATTTTCTAAAACATTTATTTAAAGTTCATAGAGGATGCAGCCAATAAATCTTTATTCTTATGCCAAACTCAGGAAAGGTGGCATGTAACTCCTTTTTTTTTCTCCAGGGGGCACATTTGTTAGAATTTTTTCACTGTCCAAATCATCAACATTATCAGGTTTTGTTGACATTATCAGATTGGTCACTTAGTTCCCAGAGCTTTTACTAAATGTAACTATGACTATCATCATGAAATGAATATGACTAATTTGCCAATTTACATTTCTTTACTTAAATTGCTGATGAGACATACAATTTTTCTTACCGAATAAACTAGAGAATGTTTGCTACTACTTGAGTAAGTAGTAGAGGACATTTTTAAAAAGCATACTACCACGTCTTTTATTGGTTGCATTTAACATTTTTGTAGCCTTTTTTGTTGTTATAGGAAGTTCAGGGAATTGCTCAGCCTTGTCCAGGAGGCGCCTTCCAGATTGCCTTGAGAAAACTCATTATTTTATACTATAAATCATAAATCTTTCTGCTCTGCTATCTTTGTCTATAGTTACTATCCTTGAATCTTTTCAATGTTTAGCATTGTTTATTTGCTTCTAGCCTTTTTGGAAAAGATTTATATGCTTTTTAAATGCCATAATAAATTATATATCCCTTTATACGCCTGAAATTACAATTGTCCTGCTACTTCCATTTTTTCATTCATTGTTTTAGTTTTCCATAGTTCTTTCTGAGAGCCCAAAATAGTAGTCCAATAGATATTAAAAATGACTAAAACTTTTTATGGTGTTTTCATCTAATTGATAAAACAAAATTCATGGGAAAAATGATTTTGTTTCTTTTTTCTGTAACTTCTTTTATGGCACAGAGTCAGTGTACAAATTACACTTCAGCTGTTATCTTTCATTGATTCTTTCAGTCAATGTACTACTCATTTTTTAGATCAATCTAAAAAAATTCCCATTGGCAATATCCAGCCATATTTGCATTATTTTCCTTTATGTATATTAACTTTGTTTTTAATCTAGTAGTTCTTATAATGCTATATGACCTCATACTAGCATTCCAGTTATTATACCAATTGTAAACTGTTTATATTTATAGAGCTATTATTTATTACTTGTATTCAACATAGTACTAGAAGTTTAGTAGATCAGGGAAGGGAAAAAATAAAAGACAGCCCAACTGGAAAACCAAAAAAAGGAAATCAAATTATCTCTTTTTGCCAACGATAGGATTGTATGCCTAGAAAATCCTAAAGATTTCTTCAACAGACTCCTAAATTTGACAAATGAATTGACTTAAATCTCATGTTACATGATCAGTGTATGTAAATTAGCAGCACCATTATATACCAATAATGGCCAAGCTAAGAATAAAATTTTAAAAACTAAATTTTGTTTTCAATAGCTGTAGAAAAAGCAAAAACAAAAGCAAATAAACCTCCAAAATATACTGAAACAAGGAACTCCAAGCTCTCTACAACAAGAGTTGCAAATTATTGATGAATGTATGTAGAAACATAAACAGATTTTTAAAACTCCCATGCTCGTGAATTGGAAGAATTAATATTATAAAAATGTCCATATTTCCCCCAATAATCTGCAAATTAAACATAATGCCTGTCAAAATACCAATGTAATTTTTCTTAGCATATGGAACTAAAAAAGAGTCCAAATAGCCAAAGAAATCCTAAGCAAAAATAACAAAGCTGGAGGCATCACATTATTCGACTTCAAACTTTAATACAAGGCTACAGTAATCAAAATGGCATGACACCAAGTCAAAGTAGACACATAAGTCAATGGAACAGAATAGAGCTCAGAAATAAAGCCAAATGCCTACAATCAACTAATCCACGAATCAGGTAAAAATATGCACCGAGGAAAGAACACTTCATTGAACAAATGGTAGTGGGAAAAGTCAATTGTCTTATGTTGAAGAATAAAACTAGATCTCTCTCACCACATACAAACATCAATTCAACTGGATTAAATATTTAAATGTAATACCTGAAACTACAAACATTCAAGAAGAGAAGCCTGGAAAAACCCTTCTGGACACTGGCTTAGGCAAAGAATTTATAACTATAACCTCCAAAACAAATGCAACAAAAAATAAATGAATAGAACGTAATTCAATTCAAATGCTTCTGCACAACAATATAAATAATCTTCAGAGTCAGTAGACAACCTACAGAATGAGAGAACACATTTGACAAAGGGATGATAATCCGAATCTACAAAGAACTAAAACCAGAAAAAAAAGAAAAATAATAATTCCATTAAAAATAGGCAAAAGAAAAACAAAATCATGAACTTCACAGTAACCTGGATGGACTTAGAGTTTATAATACTGAGTGATCTTTCATAGAAACAAAGAACTGAGTATCACATATTCTCACTCATAAGCAGACTTTGAACAATTATCATAATACTATCAGAAAAGGATTTGACAGTAGCTGGAAATTGCCAGGAGGGGAGAGGGGAAGTGGGATTGGCAATAGTGGGAATATGCCTGGGGAAGGGTGGGGGCACACCTCATCACCAAGAGTAACTGCATAATGAACATTTGTATACCTAACCCTAAATTGTACCCCACATCTTAAAAAATACATTAAAAGAAAAAAATACGCAAATGTCATGGTAACATTTTTCAAAAGAAGATATTCAAATGGTCAGTAAACATGAAAACATGCTCAACCTGCATGATTATGTATTAACTTGATGAAAATTAAAACCAGTTAGATACCAACTTTCCCAAGTAAGCATGTACATTATTATAAAGTCAAAAACAATAGTTGCAGGCACAAATGTGGTGGGAAAATAATGCTTATACACTGCTGGTGGGAATGTAAGCCAGTACAACTTTTGTGGAAAATAGTTTGGGAGAGTTCTCAAAAAACTAAAATTAGGGGTACTATTTCATTCAGCATCCCAACACTGAACTGGGGTATCTACCCAAAGAAAAATAATATATCAAAAAGACACCTGAACTCATGTTTTTATCACAGCAATATTGAAAATTACAAAGATCTTGGATCAAAGTGCCCATCAACTAATGAGTATACAAGGATAAAGAAAATATTTTTTTTCTTTTTTTTTGAGTTGGAGTCTCACTCAGTCGCCCAGACTGGAGTGCAGTGGCCGCTGCCGGCCACCGCAGCCTCGCCCTGCTGGGCTCCGGCGATCCTTCCGCCTCAGCCTTCCCAGTAGCCGGAATTACAGGCACGTGCTACCATGCCCAGCTGGTTTTTTGATTTATTGTAGAGATGAGGTCTCGCTGCCCAGGCAGGTCTCGAACCTGCGGGCTCAGGCAATCCACTCACCTCAGCCTCCCAAAGGCGCAGGATTATAGACTGAGTCACCGAGCCCGGCAGAAATAGTATTTTCATATCATCATCATACCTTTCTCCCTAAAAGGCAGATTAGAAACTTTTAGCTGTTAGCCTTTCCTGCTAAGTTCCTAAAACCACATGATACAGCATTACAAAACACCAGCCATATGTGACAGTCCTCCCTTCTGTACCAATACCACCTACAACTCGCTCTGCATTTTAATAGGTAGTCACATCCTACTTCGTTGAGAAAAGTTACATTTTTGTTTTATAATTGAACTGAAGTAGAAAGAGGAATTGATTGAGATAAATTGACTTCCTCAAAAATGGTAGAGTCCAAAATTGAAATTGAAATACTATGTGTTTCTTTGAGTACTTGAGTTTAATTCGAATTGTTAGATGTTATAGACTCATTCCAGGTATTAATTTATCAGTAACAGTTTCCTAATAAGAGTAGCTTCTTCCTCATTCAAATAAGTTGGGAAGAACTTGGATTAAAACAAACTTAAATGGGCCAACTTGATGGTAAAAGACTGAAAACTCTCTAAGATCAGAAGCAAGATGTCTTCTTTCTTTGATCTGTGCTATTTAACATTGTACTAGAAGTTCTAACCAGAACTATCAGAAAAGTAAAATAAATAAAAGATATCTAAATTAAAAAGAAATAAGTAATACTATATTCACAGGTGACATGATTCCATGTGTAGAAGATTTCACAGAATCCATAAGAAAGTCATTAGAGTTAATAAACAAATTCAGCAAAGTTTCAGGGTCCAAAATGAACACCCATAAATCAGCTGTTTCTGTACACCAGCAATGAACAATCTAAAAAGGAAATAAGAAAAGCAATTTTATTTATAATAGTAACTAAAAGAATTAAATACTTAGAAATAACTTTAAACAAGGAAGCAAAAGACTCATATACTTAAAACTACAAAATGTTCTTAAAAGTAATTTAAGAAGACCTAAATAAATGAAAAGACACTTTTTGTTTATGGATAGGAAGACTTAAGATTGTTAATAGATCACTCAAAGTGATCTATGGATTTCGTGCAATCTCTGTCAAAATTCTAATAACTTTTTTCTCCTGGAAGAAGAAAAGCTGGACTTCAAATTTATATGGAATTGCAAGGATCTCCATATAGCCAAGACAGTCTGAAAGAGAAGAGCAAAGTTGGAAGACTCAAACTTTCTGACTTCCAATCTTACTACAAAGCTACAATAATTAAAAAATATATGGTACTGGCATTTCACCGTATACAAAGACCAATGAAATAGAATAGAGAGCTGACAAATAAACACTTACATATAAGATCAATTAACTTTTGACAAGAGTGACAAGACCATTTAAAGGAGAAAGGACAGTATTTTCGAAAACTGATTACAGAAAAACTGGATAGTCACATGCAAAAAGTGATCTACATATCTCTCCACCATATACAAAAGTTAACTCAATATATATTAAAGGCCTAACTTGAATAGCTAAAAGTATAAAACCCTTAGGAAAAGAACACTGGGGGAAATCTTCATAACATTGGATTTGGTAACAATTTCATGGATTTGACACCAAAAACACAAGTTAAAAAAAATTCTCTCTATATATAAATTTGGAACTTATTAAAATTAAGAACCTTTATGCATCAAAGAATAATATCAAGAAAGTATTAATTAATTTGAATTATTGGATGTTATAGACTCATTATAACATCTACTGAATGGAAGAAAATATTTATAAATTACATGTTTAATAAAGGACTATATGAAGAACTACTACAACTTAAAAACAACAAAACAATTGAATTAAAAAATAGGTGCAGAACTTGAATAGACATTTCACCAAATAAGATAAACAAATGTCCAATAAGCACATGAAAAGGTGCTTAACATAATTAATCATTAGAGAAATGAAAATCAAAACCACAGAGAGATAGCACATCACACCTACTAAAATGGAGCAGCTGCTGTGGAAAACAATGTGACAATTTCTTAAATGGTTAATACAGAACCACCATATGGTCCACAATTTCTCTTCTAGGTATGTGTCCAAAAGAACTGAGAGCAGAGACTCAAGCAGATTTGTACACTGATGTTCATAGCATTATTCACAATAGCCAGAATGCAGAAATGATCCAAATGTCCACCAACAGACAGATACATCGATAAACAATATGTAATATATACTACAATGTGATACTGTTTGGCTATAAAAAGGACTGAAATTTTGATATGCAATATAATGGCCCTTAA
The DNA here is from genome assembly GCF_000164805.1 of Carlito syrichta. Taxonomy (NCBI): domain Eukaryota; kingdom Metazoa; phylum Chordata; class Mammalia; order Primates; family Tarsiidae; genus Carlito; species Carlito syrichta. The sequence continues at coordinate 5,825 of NW_006956090.1, forward strand.
TAACATTATGCATAGTGTAATAGGCCAGACATGAACAAATATTGTAAAACTCGACTTATATGTGGTACCTAGAATAGACAAATTCATAGAGACAGAAAGTAGAATAAAGGTTACCAGAGACTGGGAGGAGCAAGAAAAAGGGAAGTTAGTTTTCAGTGGGCATAGAATTTTCGTTGCAGATGATTAAAAAGTTTGGGGCATATGCAATGGTGCTTGTTACACAACATTGTGAGTGTATTTGATGCCATTAAATCATATATTTATAATTAGTTAAAATGATAAATATAATATGATATATTTTTTCCAAAATAAAAAAACATATAGGCATGTCTTTTCTCAGGGGCTTTTTTAAATGAATTGCCAAAAGAGAGAAATATAAGATATAGCCTTTAGCAATATTTATGTAATTTAGTGAAATATACTCGGGAAAGCCAGGCTCAGTGGCTCAGCCTGTAATCCCACGCCTTTGGGAGGCTGAGGTGAGTGGATTGCCTGAGCCCGCAGGTTCGCAACCCACCTGGGCAGCGAGACCTCATCTCTACAATAAATCAAAAAATCAGCTGGGCGTGGTAGTGCATGTCTGTAGTTTCGGCTACTTGGAAGGCTGAGGCGGAAGGATTGCCAAAGCCCAGCAGGTCGAGGCTGTGGTGGCTGGGAGCGGCCACTGCATTACAGTCTGGGCAACAGAGTGAGATTCCAACACAAAAAATAAAAAAATATATATACTTGGGAATCATTGATCATCTGTAACAAATCTACAGTGTGTGTAGTGTACTTCAGAGCGGTGTGTTAACTTGGAATTTGTACTGTATGAAAGATGTTCAATCAATCCCACAATAGAGGTAATGCAAATTAAAACTATATGAGATACCATGTTATAGCTCCATTAACAAATGCCAAAATTAAAATAGCATACTTTGTTGTTAGGCTGTGAGAAAATGGGCATGCTCATTTAAAATTTGGAGATAAAATGGTATAAGTTTTATGAAGAACAATAGATATTGTATACCAAAATACAAATGCACATTCCCTTTGATTAAACAATTTCATTCTAGAAATTTATATCACCTATCTATGTGAATATGTGTGATGCAATTTACATATAAAGTTACTCACTGCTTTATGGTTACAAGAGCAAATATTGGAAACAACCTATGTAACCATAACTTGGGACCATATTAAACATTTTTAGAACACCTATACAATGGTATAATATGTAGCTAGAAAAGAAAAATGGGGGATGAAGAAAACAACATTCCCCTTTTGACAATTAGGGATTAATTTAAAGCAGATCAAACCTCCCACTAAGAACCACTACAACAACTATATGTATATTTTTATATTAAAGGTAACAGAGAGCTACTAAGATAGCCAGGACCGGAGAGGCCAAAATCTTGAAGAGAAGGGAAACTAAGATGATTCAAATCACAGTTCATTTTGCCAGAAGTACAGACAAAGCTGAGAGAAGGAGCAAAAAGAGGCTACTAAGAGTCAGAGAAGCTGACAGCTTTTGGCAATCTCAAGAACTGACAGAAAAAAAAAGAGTTCAGCGTTGCTAAGATATCGAGGAATTGAAGAGCTAAGGAAAAGGAGACTGGAAATACGTCGCTTTTTCCTCATAAGTATTTGTTGATCCCTAATTTGCTTTGACCAAGAGAAGTTTGGCAGGAAGTGGCAGCGAAGTTTAGAGTTTCAACTGGGAAGATTTTTTTTTTTTTTTTTTTTGAGTTGGAGTCTCACTCTGTCACACAGAATGGAGTGCAGTAGCTGCTCCAAGCCACTGCAGCCTCAACCTGCAGGGCTCCGGCGATCCTTTCACCTCAGCCTTTCAAGGAGCTGGAACTACAGGCACGTGCTACCATGCCCAGCTGATTTTTTGATTTATTGTGGAGATGAGGTCTCGCCAAGTTGCCCAGGTGGGTCTTGAACCCGCGGGTTCAGGCAATTCACTCACCTCGACCTCCCAAAGCACAGGATTACAGTCTGAGCCACTGAGCCTGGCCCAGATTTTTTTAAGGAAATGATGTACAGGGCCACTCAAGAAACATGGGCCCCAAGGTCTCTTTTAGGATTCCTTAGAATCACATTCTAGAAATTAAAGGAAAGCAGAAATAGACCAGGCAATACAAAGTTTAAAATGCAACCTTAAAACTGCTCAGTCCCGGATTGAAATCATGGAATCTCCCCTATGTACCTCAACTATCAGAAGTTGAGGTACATAGAGAAAGACCTCAATATTTCACATACAATATGTACCATATAATTATTTTATCCCAAAAAGAAAAATATAGTAAAGAACAGAAAACAGACAATAAGAATAGATCCAAAGTTTATTCAGACAATTTGGTTTCTACCAACAGACTTTAAAATGACTATTAACATGTTTAATAAAATAGAAGGCAAGATGGTGAAGTAAAATCAAACAATTGAACTATTTGTTTGTTTGTTTAGAGTTGGGGGTCCCACTATGTCACCCAGACTGGAGTGCTGTGGCACCATCACAGCAGTCTTAACCTCCTGGGTTCAGGTGATCCTTCCTCCTCAGTCTCCCAAGTAGTTGGGACTGCAGGCACATGCCACCATGTCCAGCTCACTTTGTTTTTCATTTTTTGTATACACCAGGTCTCTCTATGTTGTCCAGACTGGGTTCAAATTACTGGGCTCAAGTAATCTTTCCACTTCAGTCGCCCAAATTGCTGGGATTATGGGCATGAGTCACCATGCCTGGCCTGCACCATATATTTTAAAAATCAAGTTGAAAATGTAGCATATAAAAACAAACTCACTGAAAATAGGAAATCAATAGGGGGATAAGTATTAAATATGACACAACTGTACAGAGGATTAGTGATTTGGAAACTAGGTTGGTAGAAAGTTTCCAAATTGGAGAACAAATGAGAAAACCTTTGAAAATGACATAGGAAATCATACATACCTATGTGAATTTTCTTTATTCTGGAGTATTGGCTCTTCTGGATCTGGTACCTTGGTACTCAAATGTTTCAAGTGGCTGTACTTTTTCTTTGTTTGAGTTTTATCTAGGTTTTCTAATTGTTGTGATTGAGAGGGTAGCTCAATAACTAGATAATTCATCATTGGAAGTGGAATACTTTTTTTTTCTTCTAGTTTTGGTTTTTGGTTTCCATTTGCTTTAGCTCCACATAGTGTCATATTATTTGAATGTACTAAAATGTCTTTATTCAGTTCTTATCTATGGAATATAGTGAAGATAAAAATGTCTAGCATATGTAATTGAAATCATAGGAAAGGAAGAGATAGAAAAAGGACATTCAATATTTCAAAAAGATAAAAATTTTGAGATTTTTAAAAACTGATGAAAGGTTTTTATTATAAACTTTGAGCAGGACAAACAAAAGTGAATATAAGTAAAATAATACCTCTCCTATCATGGTAAAGCAACTGAACACTGAACATAGAGAACAATTTTAAAAACTGACAGAGAAAGGACATATTACTTATGAAAGAACAAAATAAGACTGACAAGGGACTTTTGAAAAGAAACACTGAAGGGCAAAAGACAGTAAGATGACTTTTTTAAGTGCTGACAAGAAAAAGAGTCTAGATTTCTTTTTTTTTTTTTTTTTTTGAGTTGGAGTCTCACTCTGTCACCCAGACTGGAGTGCAGTGGCCGCTCCCGGCCACCGCAGCCTCGACCTGCTGGGCTCCAGCGATCCTTCCACCTCAGCCTTCTGAGTAGCCAGAATTACAGGCATGCGTTACCACGCCCAGCTGATTTTTTTTATTTATTGTAGAGATGAGGTCTCGCTGCCCAGGCAGGTCTCGAACCCACAGGCTCAGGCAATCCACTCACCTCAGCCTCACAAAGGCGTGGGATTACAGGCTGAGACACCAAGCCTGGCTATAGATATTTTTGAGTATGTGTCTTTATTATATGAAAATCCATTAGCAATATCTCATGATCACATTTGTGAATTTATGTTTATATATATGTATATATATCTGTATATATATGTATAATTTAACTTAATATATATGTGTATATATTTTTTTCTGGTCATATGCCCTTCTGTCTATTATTATTTTAATTATATGTGTCATGATCCAACTAATGTAAAATGAACAGTTCACAATCTGTACCATAATTTTATAAAACAATAATCACTATCTGTGAACAAAGAATACACTTGATGTCCAATGTTTCAACTTCTTGCCATGGAATTACAGTAACTAGTAATATCCATCCATCATGACCAAGTAGGCTTCATCCCTGGGATGCAAGGCTGGTTCAACATTCATAAAACCATAAAAGTAATTAAATACATCAACAGATGTCAAAACAAAAACCACATGATTATATCATTGGATGCAGAAAAAGCTTTTGATAAAATCCAGCACCCCTTCTTGATAAAAACCCTCGAACAGCTAGGCATATGGGGAACATACCTCAAAATAGTAAAAGGCATCTATGAGAAACCCACAGCCAGCATACTCCTAAATGGACAAAAATTGGAACCTTATCCCGTGAAAACTGGAACAAGACAAGGATGCCCACTCTCACTCCTCCTGTTCAATATAGTATTGGTAGTCCTGGCTAGAGCAATCAGAGAAGAGAAGGCAATCAGGGGTATCCAAATAGGAAAAGAGGAAGTCAAGTTATCTCTCTTTGCAGATGACATGATTGTGTACTTTGAAAACCCTAGAGAATCTGTCAGAAACCTCCTTACACTGATAAAGGCCTTTGGCAAAGTCTCAGGATATAAAATAAATGTGCAAAAGACAATCACATTTCTTTACACGAATAATAAACAAAGAGAAACCCAAATAAAAAGCAAAATTCCATTCACAATATCCACCAAAAAATGAAATACCTTGGCATCTTCCTAACCAGAGACATGAAAGAAATTTACAATGAAAACTCCAAAACTCTGCTCAAAGAAATCAAAGATGACACAAACAAGTGGGAAAATATCCCATGCTCATGGGTTGGAAGAATCAACATTGTGAAGATGTCCATCTTACCTAAGGCAATCTACAGATTCAATGCAATACCCATCAAATTACCAGCAAAATTCTTCTCAGACCTAGAAAAAACAACACAGGAATTCATATGGAAACACAAATGACCAGGAATAGCCAGAACAATCCTCAGCAAAAAAAACAAAGCAGTTGGTATCACATTACCAGACTTCAAACTTTACTATAAAGCTACAATCATAAAAGCAGCTTAGTACTGGTATAGGAACAGGAATATATATCAATGGAATAGAATTGAGATTCCAGAAGCAAAACCTCAATTTCTCAACTAACTCATCTTCAACAAAGCGTCCACCACCTACCACTGGGAAGAGGAGAACCTTTTCAGTAAATGGTGGAAAACTGGCTGACCACATGCAGAAGATTGAAACAGGACCCCTATCTATCCCCATACACAAAAATTAACTCCAAATGGATCAGAGACCTAAATGTAAAACCTCAAACCATAAGAACCTTAGAAAATGAAGGACATACCCTCATGGAAATTGGAACTGGCATCCAATTCCTGAACAAAACCCAAAACCCACAAACCATAAGAGATAAGATAGACAAGTGGGACCTCATAAACTGACAAGCTTCTGCAAAGCCAAAGAAACCATCAAGAGAGCAAGGACACAGCCTACAGACTGGGAAAAAGTATTTGCCAACTCCAGGTCTGACAAAGGTTTAACATCTTGGATCTACAAGGAACTCAAACATGCTGAAAAGAAAACAACAAACCCCATTATAAAACGGGCAAAAGATATGAACAGACACTTCACAAAGGAATACATCCAAGCAGCCAACAGACACATGAAGAAATGTACCACCTCACTAATCATAAAGGAGATGCAAATCAAAACCACACTGAGATACCACCTAACTCCAGTCAGAATGGCAATTATCAATAACAAAAAATAACAGTTGCTGGAGACGGTGTGGTAAAAAGGGAACACTTCTACACTGTTGGTGGGACTGTAAACTAGTGCAACCTCTGTGGAAAGCAGTGTGGCGAATCCTAAAAGCTCTAAATATCAACCTCCTATATGACCCTTCCATCCCCCTACTGGGAATATACCCTGAAGAAGTCAAATCACTCTATCAAAAAGATACCTTCACACGAATGTTTATCGCAGCATTGTTCAAATAGCAAGAACCTGGAACCAACCATGCTGTCCATCAAAAGAAGACTGGATTAAAAAAATTTGGCACATATACACGATGGAATACTATGCAGCCATAAAAACGAACAAAATCATTAATTTTGCAGCAACCTGCATGGAACTAGAGTCTATAATACTGAGTGACCTCTCACAGAAACAGAGATCTGAGTATCACGTGTTCTCACTCATATAGTGGACCTTGATCATCCAACGTATTACCATAAGAAAATGACTGACAGTTGTGGGAAACTATGGGGGGAGAGGGGAAGGGACATGGGATTAATGGTAGTAAACATCTGTCTGGGGATGGGGAGACACCTCTTATCAACATGGGTGCCTGAACGAGGCATATTTTTATACCTAACCCTTAACTGTACCCCACAATATCATAATGAAAAATATTGATTATAAAAAAAGAAAAGCAAATAAAAATAAATAAAAAAAATAAGTCTGAAAATATGAATGAAATGACAAGTTGCTAGGAAACATAATTTACTAAGATTAACACAAAAAGAAACAGAACATATGAAAATGTCTGTATCAATTACAGAAACTGAATCTATGAAAAATAATTATCTTTTATTAAATCTCCAGATCAAGAAAGTTTTTTTGGTTAAATTCTGCCAAATAGGAGAGAAATAAGATTTCACAAGATAGTAAAAGAGAATACATTTCCCAATCCATTTTATAAAGCCAACATAATCTTGATACACATTCCTGGTAAGATACATTAAGAAATAAAAGAAGTCTGCTTTTTGTTTTACAAATATAGATTCAACAATACTAATAAAATATTAGCAATTGAATTCAGCAACCAAGGAAATTTTATTCCAGGAAAGTTGGTTTAACATCCAAAAAGTCACTAAAGTAATTAACTTTTATAGACTAAATTAGAAAATCATATGATTATCTCAATAAATTTAAAGAATCTTAGATATATAAAAGTAGAAGAGAACATTATTGATATAGGAAAACTACAGAAAATCTATGGCCAAGGTTATACACAATGATGAAATATTAAAACTTTCCCTTAGCTATCAGAAACAAGGCAACGTACCTGCTATTACCACTTATATCTATTCAGCACTGTACTGAAGGTTTTAGTCATTACAATGAGACAAGAAACGGAATTATTGAAAAAAGAAGGATCGAAAAAAAAAGAATAAAAAACACAGATACCATATTGCATATATTTAGGAAATCATGTAAATGTAAAAAAATCCATAAGATTATGGAGACAAATTATCAGGATTAATAGTTTGGTGCAAGCATTGATGAATAGATAAATGGAACTGAAGAAAGAATCCAGATATGTACCCATCCTGATACAAACATTCACATTATGACAAAGGTGAGATAGTGGTGCTCTGTGGAAAGAATGGTCTTTTCAATAAATGGTGTAGAGTGAGTTGGATATCCATACATAGGAAATTCCTACCTCACCCCATATACAAAAATCAATTCAAGGATTGTTGGTATAAATGTGGAAGGTAAAACAATAAAACTTCTGGAAAATAGCTTTTGAAAATGTCTTCATGACCTTGAGGTAGAAAAAGAAACATTAACACTCTCATAGAGAAGATCATTATATTGAACTTGTTAAAATATTACAACTTCTGATTATAAAAAGACACCATTAAGGGACTAAAAATGCAAGCCACAGACTGGGAGAAGGTATTTGCGATATACATAGCTGACAAAAAACTCATATCAAGTATCTATTAGTAAATGTTATAAATAAATTTTTGAAAAGCAGAGATAACAGAATGGCAAAATAGGCAAAAGTGTTGAATAGGCAGTTCACAAAAGTGGATATTCAAATGGCCAATAAACATGTGAAAAGAAGCTGTATGTCATTATTAATCAAGGAAATGCAAATTAGACAATGAAATACAAGTGCCTACCCTTTAGAATAACTCAGATTAAAAACACTGATCCTAAGTGATAACCAAGTTTAAGTAAGAATGTGTTACCAAAGGAATTTTCATAATCCACTGGTGGAAGAAGAAATTATTACCATCCCATTAGAAACCTATTTGTCACTATTTGCTAAAGTTAAATATATAGAGCTATATAGAGAGATGAAATGACAGCAACATGTATGGAACTGGAGGTAATTATGTAAAGTGAAATCAGTCAAGCACAGAAAGACAAATATTTCATATTCTCATTCATATGTGGGAGCTGAAAGAAAAAAAAAAGTAGATCTCTTGAAGATAGAATAGATAGGTCATTACCAGACTCGAGGAAGGAGGGGAGGAGAGGATGAAAAGAGGTTGATTAATGAGTAGAAATATATAGTTTGATCGAAGAAATAAGATTTAGTGTTTGATAGATTAATAGGGCAACTATAGTTTACAACAATCAATAATATATTTCAAAATAGCTATAGGAAAATAATTTGAATGTTTCTAGCATAAAGACAGATATTTAAGGTGATGGATATTCCAATTATACTAATTTGATCACTACAAATTATGTGATTTTTTTTGAGTTGCAGTCTTACTCTGTCATCCAGACTGGTGTGCAGTGGCTGCTCCCAGCCACCGCAGCCTCAACCTGCTGGGCTCCAGCGACCCTTCCGCCTCAACCTTCCAAGTAGCTGGAATTACAGGCGCGCACTACCATGCCCAGCTAATTTTTTTTGATTTATTGTAGAGATGAAGTCTCGCCAAGTTGCCCAGGCGGGTCTTGAACCCGCGGGCTCAGGCAATCCACTCAACTTAGCCTCCCAAAGTGCAGGATTACAGGCTGAGCCACCAAGCCCGGCTATGTGAATGTATTAAAATGATCACATGTACCCCCAAAGTAAGTACATCTATTAGGTACCAGTAAAAAAAAAAAAAAAAAGTCCTGCAGGTGATTCTGATGCACACTCATGTTTGAAAATCACCAGTCTGAGCTCATCTTCCAACACACCTGCAGGAGGTACTAGTTGCAATTGTAATAAACTACTTGTAGTCTTTGAGGCCTCATGATGTTTCACAGCTCTATAACCTACCTATTATTTTCTCCAACTGAAGTGTCTTTCTTCAATCTCTTCCTCCATATAACTAACTCCTGTTTGTTATTTAAGATGCTGGTAAACATCACCTTTCCTATCTGTGAAGCCTGAGTCTGATCTTAATCCTAACTCCTGTGCATACTTTCACCATAATGGATAAATCACATTTACTTGGCATGCACCCCTGTTCTTGAGCACAAGATCTAGATTCCACTTTATTTTTTAGAACATAGTAGATATTCAATAAATATTTTTCAAGGATCAATTAGTGCTACACACAGTAATAGACACTGCTGATGAAGAAACCAGACCCCGGAGAGTAGTACATAATGTATAATTTCATTTATATAAAATTTAAAAAAACAGGCAAAATCAAGTATTGGTGATTGTGACTGACTGCTAAAAAATGACTGCAATGTTTTTTGAAGCCTCTTACATTAATAGACAACGTCTTACCTGTTGAAACTAGGCTGACCTTGTGACTTGCTTTGACAAACAGAATGTAGCAGAGTTCCAACATTTCAGTTCTGAGCTGAGGCGTCAGGAAGCCTCTTGGCTTCTACTCTTGCTACTGTTGCAGTCCTGCTGCTACTGAACAAGCCTGGGTTGGCTTGATGGAGGGATTACACTCCAGTCAAAAGTCATTCAGCTCCCAGACAACCCAGAAGCCTCATGCTGATGCATGTTTGTGCCACAGTTAAGATGATGAGTAGAGTCTGGTCCTAATCCACAGAACTGCCCAGTTTATCTGAGCCTAAACTTCCAATCCACAGAATTGTCAAGAACTGTTGTTTGAAGCCACTAAGTTTTGAAGTGGTTGGCTATACGGCAAATCTAGCTGACACAGTGGTGGAAGGAGTGGGTAGTGATTGAGAGACCTGTTAACAGGGGCTTCCAAGGTGTTTATAATAAATCTTTCCTGATCCCAGTGTTGCAGAAATAAGCATTCACATTGTCAAGCTTCACTAAGCTGTGTAATTATATTTGTGTTTTTTCTAATATATGTATTTATTTCGATTTGAAAAGTAAAAATAAAATAAAATATTTATGTACTGAGATGGGATAATCTCCTAGATATATTTTTAAAGGAGAAAGGAAGAGCTCAAAAGAGGGCATGTGGTATCTACCATCTGTTGTTGTTTTTTTTAAAGGTATGTGTCGGTGTATCCCTATGTGTATATGGGCGTGTATGTGGTGGGTGTCTCTATACTTACTTGTATATGCATCATCTGTATCTTTAAACATGCAGAATTAACTGGCAATACTGCTTCCAAGAGGGAAATGGGACACTTAGGGATGGAAAGTGAATAGAGAGTGAATTTTCACTGCCAACCTTTTTATACTTTTTGAATTTTGAACTGCATGAGTTTATTACTTATGTTTTAAAATTTAATAATAAAGTTATAACTTTAAAAGACCATTCTCTTAGGTTCTGTGCTGTAAAAGACCACATAAAAATTTAGAGGAGGCAGACATCAAGAGAAATGCTAGAGAAATACCTAGCTCTATGAGATCAAGTGGTAGAATTTGATATGAGAAATAAAATATTATATCATTTCCAACCGTTGTAACATGTCACCCAAATCTGCAATCAAGAAAAGCCAGTCATGGGAATTTAATTGTTTTATACAAGAGTTATATGGGCTTGCCATTAATTTAATGGAATAAAAATGAAAAAATTTTGAGTCCAGAGAATTGATGAATATTGAAAAAGTCAGTAAAGAAGAGACAAGTTTGGGACTTTGAATTAGAAATGGAGTATTGAATATTCAAAGAGATTTTAATTGGTGTTTATTCACAAGATTATGAATCACAGTATAATTGAAATCTTTAAAGATTAGTGGGAAAGTAACCAGGTTTTTTGTGTTTGTTTTAAGAAAATTAAAAGAATGCTGCCTTTCTTAAGTAAAAAACAACCACTTATTTCCATAGCTAATTCTGGAAAAGTAAGTGTGTTGACTGGGAGGTCAGGAGATATCACTCTTGTTGCCTTGAGCTTACCTTCCCTTTTATTATTTTTCATCTTAAGAAAACAAAAAAACTATCACTTGCTAGGTAGAACACTTACCTCTTCAATTAAAAAACAAACTTGCCGGGCTCAGTGGCTAAGCCTGTAATCCCGTGCCTTGGGAGGCTGAGGTTAGTGGATTGCCTGAGCCCACGGGTTCGAGATCCACCTGGGCAACTTGTTGAGAGTTCATCTCTACAATAAAACAAAAATTTAGCTGGGTGTTGTAGCATGCGCCTGTAGTTCCAGCTACTTGGAAGGCTGAGGTGGGAGGATCGCAGGAACACAGCAGATTGAGGCTGCAGTGGTCGGGAGCGACCACTGCACTCTAGTCTGGGCGACAGAGTGAGACTCTAACTCAAAAAGAAAAAAAAAAGAAACAAACAAACTTACCTGCAAAGATCTGTTTGCCCCAGAGAAAGGCTGTTTCCTAGTTCTGGATCTCACAGCCTGAGACCAGGTAGTAGCCTGGAGTTGCCATAGTGCCTGTGGCCTCGTGCAGAATCTCAGCTGTGACCCATTATTAGTAAGCTGCAAATTTAACAAGAAGACCAGGAAAAACCTGAAGCTTTCATCAATTGCTAGCATCTAGGGTTTGATGCCCTCTGATCATCCCTGCAGCCTCTACTTGATCACCAGGAAAAGGGATGCCCATAAGAGAACCACAATTCATCCCTCTTTCCTTATTCACACCACATTCCTAGGTTCACTCTGCTGCTTCCAGAGAATTGTACTGGCAACCCAGACACCTCACTATGCTTGCCTTGACACATGAGTTTATAAGGGCACACCAGCCTCCAGATTCATTTCTATAAAGAAGGGGCAGCCTCGAATTTACAAAGTACTTGAGACTTGGAGCAGCATGATCAATGACCCTACCTGTTGAGAGATGATCGGTCACACTTCCCACCTGTCCTGACAATGTCAGTGGCTGTTCAGTCTGTTCTTTCTCCATTCCAACTCTTAATTTCCCTCCTTCCCTCGACAACAGCTATAGTATATTTATTATTTAACCTCTGCATCTGTATTCAATGTTCTATTTAGGTGTCATGTACCATAAAAAACACAAAGAGTTGTTGTGTGTGTGCTAATTCTATTCGTGGCGTTATGCTATTAAGCATTCTATTTTTTTATGCTGCTCCATATTTTGAAATCTATGTTGCTGTATGCAAACCTAGTCCATTACTGTTGAGGGTACATGCCACATTTTATTTACACATTCCCCTAGTGATCTTCAACTCTTTCTTTCCACAAACCATGCTGCTTTGAATATAACCTTTGGCAACCTGACCCCGTGAAGCTGGCTTGGTGCCTAACTTTGAAGTCAGTGTTAGCACAGAATCATAATGAGAGGAGCATTATTTTGATAAGCTAAATAATGGAAAAGCTATGTGAATAGCTTTAAGTATATCACTTTCTTTATTTCTCTTTTTAAACTCTCACTCCAATCGTGACTTTACAAATGCTAGCCTTTTGCCCTGGTGCTCTCTTCCAGTTTGGGGTCATTCTCTCCTCCCTCTGTTGCCTCTCTTCCATTTCTAATAGAAAATAGTCTCTTTTGTTCTTCACTCTTATCCCTGCTCACACCATCATAACCAAGAGCCAGGCAGATGGAGAAACACAATAGGGCTAGGCGTCAACATTTCTCTCCAGCAGTTTCCTGCCTCCCTCAGATCTCTGACTCGAGTCTTGGTTAGCTTTCTCTGTAATAATGACTATTTTGCCTGGGGAATTTTGCTATTTACTATTTACCGTGCTCTGTTTTGGCCAATTGGAAGATGTTTAAGAATGGCATATGATCATTGGTAATGTGCATTAATTTATTCTTGGTTATTTTAAATGAACTGTATGCATACCTACTTGTCATACCCAGAAAGATAATGCAGCCTCTTCACCAAGAGCCTGGAGTTCTCCAATGAACACTTACCTCTTCAATTACTCCCTGTGCCCTACCTCCTGGAGCACTGCCAGAAGCTCAACTCTCCTCTTAAAGTAGAGCATAACAATTGTTACTTTCCAATATACTCTATAATGTATACATTTACCATGTTTAGTTCAGTCTTCCATCCCTTTGCTCCTGAAGAGCAAGTGTCTGTGTCTTTTGAGTTCTCTGATGTACCCCAAGCACCAAGAACAGTGCCTACCCAGTGTGCAGTACAAATATTTGCACACAGTGTACATCAAATATTTGGTAAGAAAAGAATGAGAGGGAAGTTCATAATCTGCACAGGTGCTTCCTGACCTTTCTATGGGTCTTTCTCCCAGGAAGTTCTTCTCTGGGAACACCAGCCTCTACTTCTCTCAGTTGTCCTCCAGGTGCAGCTTACAGCAACCTCTTCATCTCCTGCCACTAATGAGTCTCTTCCTTACAAAATCATTCATCATTTGCAAACCACCTTCAGGCCTGGTGCTTCCCATGGGACTGTGTCTGATCCATGAGAAATAGGCCCCCCTGACCTGCCTTTAGTGGCAGCCCAGCATGCTGTCAATACAGCCTCTCTTCCTGCTAGGCAGATGGCACAGCCAGTCTTTGAACTTGACTCTTCCAGTCAATTACCACACCAGCTCCTTTCATCTCCAGGTTGCTAGTGCCAAGTTATCTGGATCTTTCTCAGGAAGCAGTGGTAGAAGGAAGCATATCCTTCTCTCCCCTACAGAAGAGGCAGTGGGAATGACACCAAACTCTTACAAATGTCTCCAAAATTGTACCACCTGTCCTCCACAGCCTCCCTTCTTTTATATCTTCAAGGTCCCACTAAAAATGTTCAGCCATCTCCTTTTGCATGTTCTGTACATTTGGGACATACTTAACATTAAAATGGTATGTGTGGTCTTTCTGAAATTCAAGTTTAACTGGGCATGCTCTATTTTCTCTGGCAACATTATACACAGCTGGCATTGTCCTCGTGTTAAAATAGGGGCTACCTGTCAGCTATTTTGTTTTATCCTTGGCCTGTGTGTCTCAGAAGAAGAAAGTACCATTTAAATCTTGTAATAATACCAAATAAGTCCATCCACAGGACAACATACTAAACCATATAGTGCTTAGCCTATGTTATTTAATTTAATTTACATAATTCTTTGCTCCTTACTCTCACTCGGTATTCATACAGACTATTTTGTTTATTTTTGTATTTGTATCCACTAGAAAAAATTTGTCAAGGTGCAATTTTTCTAAAGTTTAGACCTTCAGAAATAGCCATATTAAAACTTTTTACATGGAAAGGTAGGCATTAATAACACAAAATTTCAGAATATTTTAGGTCAATTTTTCTCTTTCATAGAGAATTACTTGCCCAAATATTCAGAGCATATTTGAGCCTTTTATTCTTTGTGAAGTACCCTGGCTTAGCCTGGCCTGGCCTGCAGGCATTTCTTGGAGAACTTTCTGTACAGAGGACACTGCCCCTCCAGGGTAAGGGATGAAATGGTGACTTCTTAAATAAATGACTCAGCTTCAAGTGTCACCTGACCTTTCTCAATGCCTCATTAAAATAGCTCTTAAGATACACAAAGAGGAGAACTTAAAACACCTGTGAAAACTAGAACAATGAGTTTGTTTCAAAAATCTAGGAGAATGGGTTTTAATGCCCCTACAACAAGACTTATAAATACTAAGTTGCAATGAGAGATCC
>NW_006956091.1:0-518 GCF_000164805.1 Carlito syrichta
AATCACAGAGTAAGGCAATTCACTGGGTCACCCATCACAGAGAAGGGGGAATCGCTGAACGCATTTGGGAGAAAGTCTAGTCACTTGTCGCCCATTATGAATTTGGTTTAGTCACTGGAGTGTCAATTGTGGGTAAGAGATTGTGACAATAAAAATCATCATAGAGACCCTGATCTGAAGATGGCAATGGCATAGATGGATCAGTGAGACTCTCCGAATGTGAGTTCCCAAAATGACACTTTTCTTCCGGCATCCCCCTGCCCACCACCAGTCACACTGGTATGAGGCATGGGGACCTTTGGTCCCACGCAGGGCCAGATATTGCAGCTCGACTGCGTCTGCTCCATTATGTGATTCTGACTGGCTGGGAAATCTGGAATCCCAAATCCCAGTTCCCTCCCTGGCTGCATGATCATGACCAGCACCCAGCACCAACCTGCTGGTCACCCAGGGAGGCTTTGGGTGCCCGCCCCTCAGAGATACCGGTCCCATTTCTGGCTGAAGTGCCCTGTGAGGGA
>NW_006956092.1:0-4019 GCF_000164805.1 Carlito syrichta
TTAGATGGGCAGCAACAGTTGGTTTCATATTTTTGCTATTGTGAATAGTGTCGCACCAAACGTGTGTGCAGGTGTTTTTTGTAGAATGATTTGAGTTCCACCTGGTACATTTCTGGAGGGGGATTGCTGTGTCATGTGGAAGGTCAATTGTTAGATCTTTTAGGAATTGCCATACTATTTTCCACAGAGGTTGTATTAGTTTACACTCCAACCAATATTGTAGAAGTGTTCCCTTTTCTCTGCATCCTCTCCAGCAACTGTTGTTTTTTGAGTTACTAATGATGGCCATCCAGACTGAAGTTAAGTGGTATTTCAGTGTGGTTTTAATTTGCATTTCTCTGATGAATAGTGAGGCTGAGTATTTTTTAAACAGCCTAATTAAACAGTGGGCAAAGGATATGAATAGACACTTCTCAAAAGAAAATCAAACATTTCTACTCAGCAGTTACCACCTTCTTCACAACTCAGTTCAAGATTATTTTCTAGTCGGACTCCCCCACACTCAGACTGTCTAATCCCATTAAATGTCCTAGTGCTCTCAGCTCAAGGTCTCTGTCTATGGTATCCTATCATCCTCTAATCTTTCCTTGCTCTCCAGGCTTGCAGCCCCCACAGGAATATATTTCTCTGTCCCCTGTGATCTCTTATCTCCCTGTCTGCATGAACATCTGGCCCTCCTCTTGCTCTCAATGCCATAATACTAATCTATATCTGGAAGAATCTTATCCTTCCCTTACGTCCGCATCTCACACCTTACATCCTTACAAGTTGGAAGAATGACACCTTCAACTTCACCCACCAGTTCAACTGCTCTTCCTTAACGGGTAGGTGGACCCCCTACTTACAGTTCTCAGGCCCATCCTAGAGCCAACCCCAATAAATCTCCTGTCCATGGCCCAGGAGAGCCTCCTACTAGCAATCACGCCTGACAGCTAGAATCCTCACTCGAGCTTTACAATTTTTCACCCTTGGTCTGCCCATCCTGTCAGACCACACAATACTGCCCAGCTCTGAGTCTGATACCCTATCTGACAGGTAGGGATCTCAAGGATCCATACCAGACATAAGATCAGTACAACTCTGATTGTTGATTCTATTTCTTTTTTTTTGCAGATATTATGTGTATTTTATCGCAATTTTTAAAACACTGACAAAATTCTGCAAGTACCAACACAGAAAATCTCCAAGAGTACTTTTTCTTCTTTTGCTGTTTTTAGAAGGGTCTCACTCTGCAACCCAGGCTGGAGTGCAGTGGCACCATCATAGCTCACTACACACTTGACCTTCCTTGACCAATCTTCCTTTGAGTAGCTGGGACTACAGACTAGCTTTTTAGAACATTTTTTGTAGAGACAGAGTCTCACTATGTTGCCCAAGCTGGTCTCGAACGTGTGGCCTCAATTGATCCTCCTCCCTTGGCCTTCCAAAATGCTGGGATTTTACATGCATGAGTCATTAACCCTGGCCAAGATTACTTCTGAGGGCCTGATTCAGTGACCGCACAGTCCCACGAAGGGCCCTGGGTTGTCAAGAAATTTCTCTTTCTGCTTCATAATCTCCTCAGCGTTGGGAAGGCAGTTTGTCCATGGCAAGAGCCCGTAGAGCCACTTCAGCATACAGTAGCCCAGGGTCTGGAGATCGCTGCGGCAGGAGGGCCCACATCCCTTGTGCAGGTCCATGCTAATGAACTCAAGGTCCCCCTCGTGGGGGCTCCTGCTGCCTTCCATGTAGGTCACGTGTTTGCCGCTTGGGCAATAGCAGAAAGTGAAGCCATATCCCACCAGGGTCACCTGACTCAGGTCCTCTGGATTCACAAAGATATTCTCAGCTGACACATTTCCATGAACATAATCATTCTCATGAAGGAACTCGAGGGCATCCAGCAGCCGGCAGGCCACCTGAAGCACAGACCTCTCCGACATCACATGCTTCGGGGTGTCGTCCAGGACCGACTGAAGACTCCTCCCCAGGCTGGGGAGCACCAGGAATCTGTACTTGTCCTGGTGGACACCAAAGCCCACACAGGTGGGGATGGCCAGCAGGGGGGTTGAGTACAGTTTCTTCCACTTGTTCACTTGCAGAGGATTGGCGGCCCGTTGGAAGAAGTTCTGCTCATTGAACAAGCGCCCATCCTTGGCATCCAGTTTGAGTGAGAACTTCTGTTTCTGGGGACCTGACTCACAGGCAAGGGCAGAGGTGGGTTCAGCTTCATAGAGAATGCCCTGGTCATCCCTGGTCTGGAGAGAAACCAGCTTCCAGTGCTGCCCACTCTTGTCTGTCAGCACTGTCCCTGTAGGCAAAGCTTCAAGTGAGGTGGTCACCCGGCTCCGCTTCAGCATCTGAGGACTCTGTCTGGTGGTCTGAGGGCTGCACCTGGTCGTCTGAGGACTTTGTTTGGTCATCTGAGGACTTTGCCTGGTCGTTTGAGGGCTGTGCTTGGTTGTCTGCGGGCTGCACCTGGTCACCTGAAGGCTGCTTTTGGAGATTAGGGGTCTGTCCCAGAGTCTTTTGGATCTCTCAGAGGAACTCAGAGTATCTTCAGATTCAGAACCGTCACCATCTGAGATGGATAATTGGGAAGAGGTGACCGTGCTGGACCATTTTACCTTTCAGAACTGCAGTTCAGCTCTTTCCTAGAGCCTCGAAAGGGCGACATGCATGACTTGGCAAAGATTGGGGACCCAGCATATTCCTCTGCAGGAAAAGATTTTCCACAGTAGGGGCAGAATTTGAACGTTGCTTGGATACTTTTACCACAGTTTGGACAGAAGTAAATCATGCTTTATGGGGTCACGGTCTGGCCCTTGGATTCACTGGGCTGGAAACTCCATCTTGACAGTGACCTTCTCAGTTGCCCCTCGGAAACTTCCGCTGGGCGGAAAGTACTGCGCGCGCGCATCCTCGCCCTAAGGCCGGACTCGCCCGCGCAGGCGCTGCCGACTTCCCGCCAGCCCCTCCGTACGGTGGCTCCTATCTCAATTCTATTTCTTATTCCCAGGTCCTGTATGTGGAGTTTGTAGGGATGCACACCGACTTTGTGACAGACTTGGAAATGGTGAGAATACAAAAGTCTGACCCAAGGTAGATACATACCAAGGTGAGTGCAGGGTCCAGTTTCCTGGTGAGACCATTCAAAGCTAACAGCAGCCTGCATCTGTCTTCCACTAGATGGCGCACCTCTAGCGTTTTATGAAGTCCTTATCTTTTGTACATGTGTAGTTAGAACAAGTTTGGTGATTAGGGTCTCTAGGTTCGCCAACTCTTGCCTCTTCCAGCTCTGGGAGGCCGCCTCATTCCTTGCCTCATGGCCCCACATTCCATCATTTTCTCTCCGGACTTAGGCTCACATGGACTTCTTTTTCTGGACCCAAATCTCTCTCTGCTTCTTCCTGGCAAGGACACTTATGATTCTATTAGACTCTAGTCAGATAATCCAGGAAAATCTCGCAAGGTGAAGATCTCAACATTATCACTTTTGTAAAAACCTTGTTGTCACAAAAAGTAACTTCCTCGGGGCACAGGGATTAGATCTAGTACACAGGGGTCACTATTCTGCTGACCACAGCATTAGAGAAGTGTCCCAGTGTTCTGTCTTCATATACAGAAGCTTTTGACAACACTCTCCGTTTCTAGTCCTGTGTACTTGATCATGATAAAATCTACGCTGGAGTCATATCCCTTAATGCTCCCCATCATTATGTGGTAAGGTCCTGAGGCCTCTCAGCCTCTCCGACATTTGCACTACCGGTCCAATGTGGCCCTTGATTGGGTTAGAATGTAGGATTTAAAATGGTGCTGGCTGCAGTGTCACACCCTCATTGGCCACGGCCTAGTCTCGTAACATTATAAAGGCCACATCTCACTTGGCCCGCACTACATCCGACTGGATTGCAAAACTCGCGCTGACTTCTCTAAACAACCTGACTCTGCTGCAATACAGTCAAAACTTAACTTGAACCAGTAAGAATAGAACACTCATTATGGTTTCCATGGACTTGCTTATTTCACCTGTAAAGAAG
>NW_006956093.1:0-361 GCF_000164805.1 Carlito syrichta
CTAGGCAAGATTTAAGGTGACTGTAAATGTACTTACTTTTATTTTCACCTCTCTCCTGTCCGGCTGTACCTCAGTCTTCATTGCAGTCTAAGGCTTATTAGGTACCAGTTATGCTGAGAGATCAGGTGAGGCCCAGGAGCGGATATAGTAGCATTACCCGGATAGGCAAGAGTGTGTGCACAGACCCATGAAGTATGGCCTTGCCGTGGACAGACTGTCTGTGCACCTCAGTGATAGAACACACGGCCACCACACATACTGGCTAGTAAGTGTGAGGACAGAGCAAGTGCATTTCTCTTCTAATTACTATATTTTCTCCTGGTAAAGACAGAGACGTTCAGAGATTATTGCCAAACAGCAG
>NW_006956094.1:0-339 GCF_000164805.1 Carlito syrichta
CGTTCAGAGATTATTGCCAAACAGCAGGAGAAAGTCATGGTCTAGGTGAGTAGAGTAGGATGTTGGGTAGCACGAGGCCCTTCAAGGTCAAGTGAGACCAGGCAGCACAGCTGAGGGGGCACAGAGGGGTGTGCAGAGGGCTAGGCTTCACTCGGAGCTGTGGTTTTGCCAGGTAAGTAAAAGGAACGGCAAAAGAAGCAAGGGTGTGATTATAAGAGCAATCACAGAAACAAAGTTGGAGAAAGAGGAAAATGAGGACAGGGTGAGAGGTGAGAGGGGAAGGTGGTGGGATTCACGTAGTGTAGGTCTCCTGGGACCTGGAGAACTTTGCTTACTAAA
>NW_006956095.1:0-336 GCF_000164805.1 Carlito syrichta
CAGAGCAGTCAGGCAAGAAAAGGAAATAAAGCACATCCAAATTGAAAAAGAAGAAATCAAGCTGTCTCTGTATGCCGACTATATTATTCTACCTAGAGAGTCCTATAGACTCCTCCAAAAGACACCTGGACTCGATAGATGAATTCAGTAAAGTTTCAGGATACAAAATCAACACATCATTAGCAACCAAGCTGAGAATCAGATCAAGACCTCAATTCCATTTACAAGAGCAGCCAAGAAGTGAAAATACTTAGGAGTCTATTTAACCAAGGAGGAGAAAGATTTCTGCAAGGAGAACTGCAAAGCTCTCATGAATGAAAATGTACAGGGCACAGA
>NW_006956096.1:0-328 GCF_000164805.1 Carlito syrichta
ATTATCTCATTTTATCTTCTAATTATACAACTGTTATCTTCTTTTTTCTTTTATTTTTTGAGTTGGAGTCTCACTCCGTCACCCAGACTGGAGTGCATTAACCCACTGGGCTCCAGGGATCCTTCCACTTTAGCTTTCCAAGTAGCCGGAACTACAGGCGTGCACTGCCACGCCAGGCTAATTTTTGATTTACTGTAGAGATGAGGTCTCGCCACGTTGCCCCGGCTGGTAACAAACCTGTAGGCTCAGGCAATCCACTCGTCTCAGCCTCCCAAAGTGCTGGGATTACAGGCTGAGCCACTGAGCCCGGCCACAACTATATTTTCTA
>NW_006956097.1:0-720 GCF_000164805.1 Carlito syrichta
GTGCCCACACCTCTGCCCACCTCGTTCCCCAGGGTGGATCCGCTCACTCCTCCCAGAAGCCACCTTGGGGAAAGGGAGGGTTTGACTCTCAAACTTTCAGGGTGGCAGGGATGTCCGGGCTACTCATGCCTGTCTCCTTGGCACTCAGGGAGGATGAGATGGACAGATGGCTGGAGACTGGGTGATCGAGACTAGTCTGGACACCATAGCAATTCCCCACCTCGACCCCAAGCAACCCCAGAAAACCTTGGGTGAGGGCAGGGCTTGGCAGGAGGATTGACTCTGACTCAGAGTTAAAGACCAGTCAGGAAGACCAGGATGTTGACCAAAATGAAAGCATGTGAATGCAGCAGTTTGTGAGCCTCAGGCCGAGAGGATAGGCAGATTCGGGAGGTTTGAGAGCAGCCTGCTCAACCTAGTGAGGAAAGAAAGAAAGAAAGAAAGAAAGAAAGAAAGAAAGAAAGAAAGAAGAAAGAAAGAAGAAAGAAAGAGAAGAGTGAAATCCATTCTCCTTCAACTTTCTGCCCTCAGTCCTTCCCCCCCACTCTGTCCACATATGAGGGTCCACCAAGCTCAGCACCTTTCAGCCCCAACCTCCCCCAATGACTGATCCCACTTTGGGTGCAGATTTCCCGAGGTTCCCTGACCGAGTTCCTGCCAGTTCTCCTTTCCGAGATGAGAAATGTTTCCCAGGCAGCCAACCCTCCAACTCGGCACCGA
>NW_006956098.1:0-541 GCF_000164805.1 Carlito syrichta
AAGTTTTTTTTAATTTCTAGCACTTTCTTTTGAGTCTTTCTTAAAATTTTCAATCTCTGCTTACTTTACCTATCTGTTTTTGTAGTTTGTGTACTTTTTTGTTTGAGTTTTTAGCATATTAACCATAGTTATTTATTTATTTATTTATTTATTTATTTATTTATTTATTTATTTATTTATTTATTTATTTTTTAGTTGAGTCTCACTCTGTTGTCCAGACTGGAGTGCAGTGGCACATTCCCGGTCACCGCAGGCTCGACCTGCTGGGCTCAGGCGATCCTCCTGCCTCAGCCTTTCAAGTAGCCAGAACTACAGGCGCACGCTACCACACCCGGCTAATTTTTGATTTATTGGAGAGACGAGGTCTCACCAAGTTGCCTGGGCGGGTCTCGAACCCGTGGGCTCAGGAAATCCAATCGCCTCGGCCTCCCAAAGTGCTGGGATTACAGGCTGAGCCACCAAGCCAAGTCTATTTAAAATTTTTAATTTGATAATTCCAAAATCTCTGCCATATCTAAACATAGTTCTGATGCTTTCTTTG
>NW_006956099.1:0-1012 GCF_000164805.1 Carlito syrichta
GACATTACTTCACCCCAAGACCGATTTTTTCTCACTCTAAAGCCATGCACCATTTGAACACACCATCGGTAGTTGAGAATCTGTGTATGATTTTGATGTTTTTGGAGACAAGATCGGGCTCTGTGGCTAAGGCCAGGGCCCGTGGACATGACCATCGTTCTCCACCAGCTTCGATATGGCGGTCACCAGCAATCTTCCCACCTCAGCCTTAGGAATGACTGAGATGATGGGCATCTCGTCCCCAGGCTCCTGTATGGATGGGTGCACAGATGAGGTCTCCCTGTTTGGCCCGGGCTGGCCTTGAGGTCCTCGGCTACAGCCATCCTCCCAATATGGCCTCCAAGAGCACTGGGATTGCAGGTGTGGGCCGCTGCTCCTGGCCTTCTCATTCGTTTTTTATGAAGAATTGAGACTGGACTCAGGGGCTTAACCTCATCATCCCAGTGCTTTCAGAAGTCAAAGCCAGTGGCCAGCCTGAGCCCGTGGGTCTGAGACATGCCTGGGCACCTCAATGAGACCTCGCCTCTACCCACTGTCCCAAATGAACCGGGCATGTTGGTGCATGCCTGTCGTTCTGGCTTCTCAGAAGGCCTGGGGGGAAGGCTTCCTGGATCCCAGTGGGCTGAGGATGCGCTGGTCAGGAGCAAGTCACTGCCCTACCACTTGGGTGAAGGAGTGAGACTCGGACTCAAAAAAAATAAAAGGAAAGAAAAAAGATCACCCATCTGTGTATGGAGTTGAGATCATCGTGAATAGACAGAAATCATTTGGGAAGGAGACCCCAGCCTTGGGCTTAAAGTTCCCAAAAGATGGTGGATCAGAAGACAATCAGGCTGTGGTTTTGGGTGACCAAGTCAGGGGACCACTGGAGACCACAAGTTCAAGACCAGCCTCGGCCATATAGTGAGATCACACTGCACCCCAGAATCCAAACACTGGAGTCATGCATGGTGGTGCCCACTGTCCCAGCTACAGAGGATGCAGTGCCCTCCATCCCAAGGTGTTCCTTTGC
>NW_006956100.1:0-801 GCF_000164805.1 Carlito syrichta
AACTTTTTTGCTTCTTGTCCCCGTGACCCTGTACTTGCTGGTCTAGAAGTCTTAGTTCTAAATAGAGGAATATTTCTACCAGGAAACACAATGAGTCTATTGAACTGGAAATTGAGAATGCCATCCAGCCCCATTGGGCATCTTATGCCTCTGAAGCAAGCAAAGAAGGGAGTTACTGTATTGGCAAGGATTATTAATCCTGATGACCCAGGGAAAATTAGGTTGTTACTGCACAATGAAAGTAAGGAACAGTATTCTGGAATAGAGGGACTCTCTTAGGGCACCTCTCGGTTCTGCCACATCCTGTGATTAAAGTCATGTTACAGGATATCAGGGGAGAAAAGTACTCAAGAACTTTGCATTCTCTTTGGGGGAAAGTGTTAAATGTAATTGCAGTTGTATGTAGGGTACTTGAATCATGTTACAACCAGCTAGGCAATTTGTCATTGCATTCACTTAGAGAATAAGTACGGTTTAGGGAAATGTGCTTGGGTGATAAGTTAACAGGGATGATTGCAACAGTCAGTTTTCTGCATCAGCTTGTCTGGGCTAGAGTCCACAGTTATTCATTCAAACCCTCTAATCTAGCTGTTACTGTAAAAGTAGTTTATAAATATGATTAAGGTCTGTAATCACTTTAAGGGGGAATATCCTAGAGAATCTGGTTGACTCAATCAGCTGAAAGGCCATAAGAACAGAACTTCAGTTTAAAGGAGAAGAAATTCCACTTGTGGATTTAAGTTCATGTGTGACCCTCCTGATGGCCTGTCCTATGGATATCCACCTTGTTTAGCCTACCCC
>NW_006956101.1:0-549 GCF_000164805.1 Carlito syrichta
CAGGGAGCAATGCTCTCATCATGTGAAGGTGTCCTTTCACTGCCTACATCTTCTCTGCTAGCCTTTGCCCACTCCTCCAAGTCTTTCCATCCAGTTCAAATTTAGTTACACTTATTTGATCCTCTCTGTTCTCAGACTCTAGTTTGAACCCCCTACTTGAATGTCCATTTTCAGCTCTTGCTAAATTCGGTAAGCCTACTAAACCCACTCCTGGTAGCCTAGGCCTCATAATTTTTTTTTTTTGAGTTGGAGTCTCACTCTGTCACCCAGACTGGAGTGCAGTGGCCATTCTCGGCCACTGCAGCCTTGACCTGCTGGGTTCCGGTGATCCTTCCACCTCAGACTTCCGAGTAGCCAGAATTACAAGCATGCACTATGACGCCCGGCTGATATATATATATTTTTATTTATTGTAGAGATGAGGTCTTGCCAATTTGCCCAGGCGGGTCTCAAACCCACGGGCTGAGGCAATCCACTCACCTCACCCTCCCAAGGGCACGGGATTACAGGCTGAGCCACCGAGCCTGGCTAGGCCTTATACTTTAAAAA
>NW_006956102.1:0-739 GCF_000164805.1 Carlito syrichta
GGCCTCACATGGCCAAGGGGCTGAGTGTGCTGGTACAGATCTTCCTTTCTCTTATATGAATCCACCAGCCCCACTCCCATGATAACCTCTGACTCATTAACCCTTGAATCCATGAATCCAAGAATGGATTACTTCATTCCTGAGTACAGAGTCCTCATGAACCATTTACCTCTTAAAGGTTGGACCTCTCAATACTGTCATAGTAAAAACTAAATTTCAACAAGAGTTTGGGAGGAGACAAATATTCAAATCATAGCACTCAATGATTTTAGGAAAACCTGTACCTTCTTCTCTTATTGTGGGATCACTGTTACTACATTACAGGCACTGACAAAATCCACTATGGTCTAAAAGAAAATAGAATGCTCCTTGACTACTTTTTTTTGGTCTGATTCACACCTTAACCTCTCATAGAACAAAGTTTCTTATGGAACACAGTTTGACAAACCTTAGATTGAGATGATAGTTGAAGACCTTGGTGGTTTTTGAATATGGGCATTTTATGACTTGGCAGCAGTCCAATAAGCAGTACATCAAGTCAGTTAGCATACTGTGATAAGTGATGTTCAGAATGATGACCTACGTTTCTAAGATCCTGAAGGGAAGTCTGAGCCAATGAAGAAAGACTAAATGTATGCTCCTCATGATTTGGCATTGAGGGCCTTTTTATATCTGCATAGTTTGAATATTAGTCAAGAGAAAGGAACTCTTAGTGTATACTACAAAAAGGTGAAAGTTT
>NW_006956103.1:0-749 GCF_000164805.1 Carlito syrichta
GCCTTATTCGAGTTGTCTGATACTACTTGCCGTATTAGTGTATTAAGAAACCACTTGTCTTATTACTGTTGTCTGATACTACTTGCCTTATTAGGTCATGTGATACTACTTGCCGGTTAATGTCGTATGATACTACTTGCCTTATTAGTGTCTTATGATACTACTAGCCTTATTAGTGTCTTATGTTACTAATTTCCTTATTAGTAACATAATATTATCTGCTTGATAATATTATGATATTATATTATGATAAAGCATGATATTATCTGCTTTATTAGTTTCTTATGATACTACTTGCCTTATTAGTGTCGTCTGATACTACTTGTCTTATTAGTGTCTTATGATACTACTTTTGTCATGAGTATCGTGTGATAATGCTTGCCTTATTAATTTCTTATTCTAATTGCCTTATTAGTGTCTTCTGATATTATTAGTCTTTTTAGTGTCATCTGATACTACTTGCCTTATTGGTGTCGTCTGTTACTGCTTGCATTATGAGTGTCCTCTGATACTACTTTCATTATTAGTACCTTATGATTCTTCTTGCCCTATTAGTGTAGTCTGATACTACTTGCATTATTAGTGTCTTTTGATACTACTTGGCTTATTAGTGTCTTATGATACTACTTGCCTTATTAGTGTCATCTGGTACTACTTGCCTTATTATGTCTGCTATAACTATTTGCGTTATTATTGTCTCATGATCTTTCTTGAATTATTATGTCTTATGATACTAATTGCCTTATGAG
>NW_006956104.1:0-701 GCF_000164805.1 Carlito syrichta
GAAAGTCAGTGCATTTGTCTGTATATGAGCATTTTATTTCCCTAGTTTATGCTTCAAAACCCAAATACGTATTTAGCCCTTAGCAAGAAACTCTGAAGTTTTATTGGAATGGAGGACACGTGAAAACCAGATTTCTTATTCTCCTTTAGCAATAGACAGTGCACTTTCCTGTATATGAGGACTCCCGTTATCCAGATTCCTACTCCCAAAACCTGAATTGTGGTTATCTCTTATCAAGACGGTCTGTAGGTTTTTGGGATGAAGGCCTCGTGTAACCAAGATTCCTTATTCTTCCGTAGCAACAGGTTGTGTAGTGTTCTGTACATGAGGACTCCCATTACTAAAATTCCTGCTTCATTCTCAACGAGACGTCAAGATATTTCCTGGTGACCTAGAATTTCACTTGCTTGGATTTGAGGAAAAAGACTCCCATAAAGTTCTTGAGGAATTGGAACCCAAGATTCCTGGTCCCTTTTCAAAAGGCACACTAAAAATGTGGTGACATCGAAGCCCAGATTGCTGATTAAACCTTATCAAGAGACTTTGAAAATTTAGGCGATGGGAAACTCCAAGAACCGGATTCCGTTTTCCTTTTCTCAGCAAGATGCCCTGAATTTCCATGTTCATGTGGAATCCATAATTCTGTGTACAAACTGCAGATGCCCAGATGTTTCCCAGGGACGTGGAATCCATGGATCCTG
>NW_006956105.1:0-2654 GCF_000164805.1 Carlito syrichta
TGTTATAGTAACTTACTGATTATAAACTAAACCTAACAGATAGCTGTAGACACTCTGTCCAACAATAACCCAGTATGCATTGCCCTCAAGCGCATATAGGATATTCTTCAGAATAGACCATATGAGCCCATAAAAAATCCTTCATAAATTTTAAGAAAAATTAAATAAAAATGTATCTTTTCTGAAGATAATGGAATTAAATTAGAAATAAATAAGATAAAGAAATTTGGAAAATCCACACATATATGGGTATTAAAGAACACATTTCTAAATAACCAATGAGGGAAATAAAAAAAATACAAGAGAAATTTTTTCAAACTTCAAAATTAATGAGAAGAGAGTATAGCACACCCCAAATTATGGAACACAACTAAAGTGTTGTTTATAGAGAAATGTGCATACATAAAGGAAGTGTGTACATAAAGGAAAAAAGATGGATTTCAAATTGGTGACCCACCCTTACATCTTAAGACACTTGACAACAAAGAGCAAGCTAAACACCAAGTCATGAGAAGAAAATCACAACATTGGAGCAGAAACAAATGAAATGCAAAATAGGAAAACCACAGAGAAGGCCAGTGAAACCGGAGTGTGGTCATTTGAAAAGAACAATTTAAATGAACAGATGATCTTCAGCTAGACTGACCAAACAGAACAGGGGACAAAGATGACCTCTTTTCATTTATCTGTCTCTCTATCATCTACCTATCATCTTTATTTTGAAGATGTGGGGTACAATTCATGGTTAGGTATACAGATGTCCACCATGCAGCTACCCTTGTTGATGAGGTGGAGAAAGATGATTTCTAAAACCAGGAACGAAAGAAAGGAACTTATTGCCATCTTACAGAAATAGCAATTACTATTAGGTAATACTATGCATAACTTCACGACTGCAAATTAGATGGCTTAAATGAGATAGACATGCTTCTAGAAAGACATAAACTACTGAAACCAACTCAAAAGGAAATAAAGAATCTGAATGAGATTAGTAAAGGCATTACATTAATAATAAAAAGTTATCCAAAAAAAAACCAACAAAAAAAAAAGACCTATTTGGCTACACTGACAAATTTTACCAAACACTCATGAAAACTTAAGACTAATTTTTCTCAAACTCATTGAAACTCTTTGGAAAAAACACTTAGAAACTCATTCTGAGTCTGATGTTACTCTAATAGCAATAACCAGACAAAGATAGTGAAAAAAAAATCAAACCACAGACCAATATATCTTAAGAACACAGACATGAAAATTAATGACAAAATCATAGCACTCAAAACAACCCTCTATCTATAAAAGGATTAAATAACATGACCAAGAGGGAATCATCCCAAGAAAGAAAATTGGTTTAAGATCCTAAAAATCAATTAATATAATACACTATATCAAGAGAATAAAGGATGAACATCCCATAATATATCTTAAGACCATAGATACAAAATTTTTAAACAAAACAGTAGCAGATCAAACAATCACCTACCTATAAAAGGATTATATAACATGCCCAAGATGGATTTATCCCCAAAATGAAAAAAAAGCTTTCTAAGATTAATTAATGTAATACACAATACCAAGAGAATAAAGGATAAGCACCACATCATTTCAAATAGATACAAAAGAGCATTTAATAAAAGTCAATACCTTTTATGATAAAAATGGTTTACAAAATAAATATGGAAGGGAACTTTTTGGACCTAATTGACGTCATCTATAAGACACTCACAGCTAGCATCATACTCAATGGCAAAAGGCTGCATGTTATCTCAATGAGGTAAGGAACACGACCAAGAGTCTACTGCTGTCACTTCTTTTCAACATTAATCTGGAAGATACAGCCAGGGTAAGGAGGGAAGAAAAATAATTAACAGGTATTTAGATTGAAAAGGAGAAAATGAAACTATCTTCATTTGAGGATGACATAATCTTGCATATAGAAAACTCCAACAAACCTTTTAAAATGAGTAATACTAATAAATGACTTCAGAAATGTTGTTATATACAAAATCAATATAAAAAATCAATTTCATTTCTATGCCCTGAACATGAACGATTCAAAAATAAAATAAAATAAATTTACTTACATAGCATTGAATTATGAATAATTTTAGCAACAGGAGTGTAAATTTTATACTCTGAAAACTAAAAAACATTGTTGAAAAAAATTAAAGATCTAAGTAAGTAAAAAGATATGGAATGAAAGACTTAATGTTGTTAAGATGGAACACTGGTCAAGTTGATCTATAGATTGAATTCAATACTACCAAAATCCCAGCTGCATTTTTGCAGAAATGGACAAACTGCTTCTAAATTTGTGTGGAAACTCAAGTGTCCCAGTAGAGATGTTAGGGTCCCACTCCCAGTGGGGCATCAAGAATGTTAGGTCAGGTCTGCCAGGTTGTGAGTGTCTGGTATGTGATCTGATGCCATCTGAAAGATGCAAAGAATTGCACAGAAGTTAGATTAGAAAACATAGTTTATTTAAAAACTAAATTAGAAAGAGAGAGAAAGGAAAAGAGGAGATTCACCTCTTCAAGGCAGGGGGAGGGGGTCAAAGCTTAAGAAACATGGTCTGGCCATAGCTCAAGAGCACATGGCCACACCATAGCTTAGCAAGGCAGTGGCAAATGGCTGCTCATGGTTGAGTCCCTTTA
>NW_006956106.1:0-677 GCF_000164805.1 Carlito syrichta
ACACTTTCCCCCAAAGAGAATGCAAAGTTCTTGAGTACTTTTCTCCCCTGATATCCTGTAACATGACTTTAATCACAGGATGTGGCAGAACCGAGAGGTGCCCTAAGAGAGTCCCTCTATTCCAGAATACTGTTCCTTACTTTCATTGTGCAGTAACAACCTAATTTTCCCTGGGTCATCAGGATCAATAATCCTTGCCAATACAGTAACTCCCTTCTTTGCTTGCTTCAGAGGCATAAGATGCCCAATGGGGCTGGATGGCATTCTCAATTTCCAGTTCAATAGACTCATTGTGTTTCCTGGTAGAAATATTCCTCTATTTAGAACTAAGACTTCTAGACCAGCAAGTACAGGGTCACGGGGACAAGAAGCAAAAAAGTTTGGAGGTTAGCAGGGCTCGGTGGCTCAGCCTGTAATCCCGCATCTTTGGGAGGCTGAGGTGAATGGATTGCCTGAGCCCGTGGGTTCGAGAACCGCCTGGGCAGTGAGACCTCATCTCCACAATAAATCAAAAAATCAACCGGGCGTGGTAGCATGCTCCTGTAATTCTGGCTACTCAGAAGGCTGAGGCAGAAGGATCGCCGGAGCCCAGCAAGTCGAGGCTGTGGTTGGCTGGAAGCGGCCACTGCACTCCAGTCTGGGGCAACAGAGTGAGACTCCAATCTCAAAAAAAAAAA
>NW_006956107.1:0-695 GCF_000164805.1 Carlito syrichta
CTATCATCTTTGGCCTTATGAATAAGATTCATTATCTGAATGTTTACAGGGTTCTTGGCTTGTTTGTTGCTAAGAACACTAGATGGTAGTAACTTATAGAGGATATGAAGCAGGTGTCCAGGTATAATATTTTCATCCTTCGCCTGTCCGTCTCTCCTTCAGGAAATCTCACAACCTTTGCAGGGTGGGACCCCCACAGAAAACAAAAGTCAAACAACCGAATGATGCAAGTTGTGATAGAATTGTGCTAGACTTTGTGGTTTCCTACTACATACTCCTTTCTTACTCATGGGCTGCTTTGCAGAAGTCAAGATGAATGGGCAACCCCCAGCACTGAAGGAGGTGTGTCCCAAGGACCAAGGAGGTGACTGGTGGCATGTGGAGAGACTCCAGGCTCTGTGGAGCGAGAGAAGCTGCATCCTCACATGCTGCACACCACACAGTTGAGACAATACTGTTTGGTGAGTGAGGCTCTTCCAGCAGGGGTGTGTGCCCCTGGTCCCTGCCCATCCCAGATTTCTCTTCCATGTTTGGGGGTGTCTGGGAAAAGCAAAGCCTCCAATGCTGGGAAACCATCCACCCTCTTAACTGGGCCCTTTGTGGCCTCCTTTTCTTCTCGAGAGGACCTTATGTAGCTTTTCAAGCCAGGTGACTATTCTGGACACATCTCTGTGCTCCAGGACATCTGATATTCA
>NW_006956108.1:0-744 GCF_000164805.1 Carlito syrichta
CTTTCATTGTGCAGTAACAACCTAATTTTCCCTGGGTCATCAGGATCAATAATCCCTGCCAATACAGTAACTCCCTTCTTTGCTTGCTTCAGAGGTGTAAGATGCCCAATGGAGCTGGATGGCATTCTCAATTTCCAGTTCAATAGATTCATTGTGTTTCCTGGTAGAAATATTCCTCTATTTAGAACTAAGACTTCTAGACCAGCAAGTACAGGGTCACGGGGACAAGAAGCAAAAAAGTTTGGAGGTTAGCAGGGCTCGGTGGCTCAGCCTGTAATCCCGCATCTTTGGGAGGCTGAGGTGAGTGGATTGCCTGAGCCCGCGGGTTCGAGAACCGCCTGGGCAGCGAGACCTCATCTCCACAATAAATCAAAAAATCAACCGGGCGTGGTAGCATGTGCCTGTAATTCTGGCTACTCAGAAGGCTGAGGCAGAAGGATCGCCGGAGTCCAGCAAGTTGAGGCTGCGGTGGCCGGAAGTGGCCACTGCACTCCAGTCTGGGCGACAGAGTGAGACTCCAACTCAGAAAAAAAAGTTTGGAGGTAAGTGTGAATGAGAGTTACTCCCATTTCCACCCCTTGAATCCTGGACTTATGAATCCTGCCTATAGGAAAAATAGCACTATATATTAGACATGGTTTTAGCTCATAGACAACCTAGAGAACCCTGCCCAAGCCCTGCAAGATTTTGCCATCTCACCAGCACTTTTACAGAATCTTCATAAGGCCATTCTACTGTTCTATC
>NW_006956109.1:0-625 GCF_000164805.1 Carlito syrichta
CAAGGCATTACCTGGCCCCTCGCTAAGGAAGAATAAGGAATCTTTGATACACTAATCCACAATCCGAAAAATTCTCAGGGTGTCTTGCTGCGGTATAAACAAGAATCAAGACTTCGAGCTAGTCTCATGTTTCAGAGATATTTGGCTTGTGGCTATTATGAATCAGTCATTTCAGGACTCCAGCAACATTGTGGTATTCTTGAGAGTTGTAATGTGGTATCTGGTAGTACAAGTCCCTTAGGATCCTTGGGACAATTGGGGCCAGATTCCCGGAAAAAAAGTATCATTTTGCCGAATTTGGATGTAACTTTGTTCTTAAGATGAAGTTGGTAAACCTTAAATATACGTTTGTACTTTATTTGGAGAGGGGCCGAGGGTTTTGAAGTTGGCAAAAGTTTAGTAAGAATTATTAAAATGTAACCAGGATTCATGAAATCCACGTCCCTAGGAAACATCTGGGCATCTTCATTTTCTATACAGACTTTTGGAATCCACATGGACAGGGAAAATCAGGGCATCTTGCTGAGAACGGAAAGGGAATCTGGTGCTTGGAGTTCTCTATCGCCTAAATCTACAAGGTCTCTTGATAAGGTTTAAGCAGCAATCTGGGCTTCTATGTCGCCAC
>NW_006956110.1:0-974 GCF_000164805.1 Carlito syrichta
CAGATTCATGCCCTAAAACACCATGAGTCGTGTTTAGCCCATAGCAAGATGACTTAAGGTTTTTGGGATTGAGGTCCCGAGAAACGCAGATTTCTTATTCTGACTTAGCAATAGGCAGTGAAGTTTCCTTTATGTGAGGACTCCCATTACCCAGATTCCTACTTCAATAACCTGATTCGTGATTACCTCTTAGGAAGACGGCCTGTAGTTTATGGGATTGAGGACTCATATAAGGATGATTGCTTATACTTCCTTAGCAATATGACGTGTTGTTTCCTGTATATGACGACCTCATTTACCCAGCTTCCTGCTTCACTCTGCAGGATGACGAGACAGTTCCTGGTGACAGTGAATTCCAGTTTTTTGGATATCAAGAGAAAGACGTCCATAATGTTCTTTGGGAACCGGAATCCAAGATTCCTGGTTCCCCTTCACATGACCTCCCCAAAATGTGGAATATTCCAAACCCAAAACACCAATTCCTACCTGCTCACCACAAGAGTTTTCTGTACTTTGAGGTCACCTGAATCGAGGAATTTTTTACCAATATACCTTTTCATTCTGGGGAATATGATTATGGTCGTAGATGGTCCCAAGAAACAAAAGGATTTCTAGGGCCAAATCCTTGATTACAACTAACAAGAGGACCAGAAATATCCTGAGTATCTGTAATGACAGATTTAGCGTATCCATGGAGCAAGTAACTATGAAAATGTAGGGACCCAGAAGCCCAGATTTCTAATTAAACCTTATCAAGGGGACCGGTAGATTCCGGAAAATGAGAACACCTAGAACCGGATTTCCTTTTAATTCTCAGTAAGATGCCCTGATTTTTCCTGTCGATTTGGATTCCAAATTCAGTATATCCAAAGACAGATGCCCAGAATTTTCCTAGGTTCGTGGATTCCATGATTCCTGGTTACCATTAAAAGTATGTAGTAAACATTTTGGCAAGTGCAAAATCCTTCTCTCTT
>NW_006956111.1:0-9708 GCF_000164805.1 Carlito syrichta
GGTACGATGAAATCTTTGCCTCAGGGAGAGGTGGCTAAGTTGAGGGAGGGTCCATAACATGATGAATAGTATGTTCTGCCACCTAAAGAGACGAAGAGAGAGGACTTGACTAGTGATTTCAAGAGAACATGCCTTTAATCAGGGTGGTGTTTTCTGGACCAAACTTAGCCACTGACCAATGTAGGGGAAATGATCCAAATGACTGGGATTCCCCATCACAACCTTCCAAACAGATTCAGTAACCTTAACATCCAGAGACCCTGTAGAGGGCCATCCCACATTAAATGCAGGCCAATCTATGTTACAGAGGGTTTAGAGTCTGCCTTTTGAGAGGATACCATAGTCCTCAGCAAATGCAACAGAGAAATTCTTTAGCATACAGTCCAGAGGATTGACTGACTTTGAATTCTAAGATCCCATGACATACAACACACAAATAGTACAAAAACAAACAGATAAACAAATAACACATCTAATCAAAAATGAAAAGTTATGGATACCTGGAACACCTCAGGGCAGAAAACAGGCTCTATGAATAGTGTTCAAAGAGTAACCTCATCAGGTCGTTTCTTCCTTAACCAGAAACTAAAACAAACCACGATCACAAACAAGCAAACAGAAAACCAAAAATAAATCTTACCTCCTAGGAGACTACAAACAGACTCAGATTCTTTTGCAGTAGTAGCTGCCAGCAGTTGTTCCAACTCCCTCAGAGCCAGATGAGAGGCTACAAGGCCTGAGAATCTCAGGAGGTGCTTCCCCTATATCTCTTCTCCTGGCTGGGGAGATTCAGAGTGAGACGGCTTCTCAGGCTGGCTGCCAGAACTAAATTTCTCATTGGGACCTCCAAAATGTTATAGCTGGTTTGCTAGAAATGGTGCCAACACAGAGAGAGGGTCAAATTTATGAGTCCTTTATTAGAGGGCCAGTGACTGAGAGTGGACTAGTGTCCCAAGGAACTCTTGGCCCCAAACAGAGAACATAGTGGGTATTTAAAGGTAAAAATTACATAAGTTATACAGTTTGATTGATATTTTCTGGCAATACATTTGATTAGTAAGGGGTACAGATGGTTACAGAATTTATGCAACTAGGGTGTTTCCAACCACCAAAAGGTACAAGAATGTGGGTGTGCGGGATGATTATGGGAAGGTTACATAAGGGGGTTATTCCTAGGTTAATATGGAAGATCTGTTAAAAAATGGAGTTACTTACATCAAGCAAGCTATTACAGGTTATTAAAGGTTTTTCAGATTAGATACTTCATATTTCAGTGCCAACAAGTGCATGGTAAAAAGTTATGGCAAAGATGGCCTTCAGATCCAAGTGAGGCTCCACTCCTTCCACATCATCTGCATCAACCAGATGTTGTCCTGTGCTGGGGTTGACAGGCTCCAGACAGGTATTCGAAGTACCTTTGGGAAGCCCCAAGGCACTATGAACTGGGTGCACATTGGCTGAGTCATCATATCAATTTGAACAAGCTGCAGAACAAGGAGCATGTGATTGAGGCCCTATGCAGGGCCAAGTTCAAGTTTCCTGACCACCAGAAGATCTGTATCTGAAAGAAGTGAGGCT
This sequence comes from Carlito syrichta, assembly GCF_000164805.1. NCBI lineage: Eukaryota > Metazoa > Chordata > Mammalia > Primates > Tarsiidae > Carlito > Carlito syrichta. The sequence goes on from NW_006956111.1 coordinate 1,579, forward strand.
TTACCAAGTTTAAGGCAGATGAATTTGAAGACATGATGGCTGAGAAGTGGCTCATCCCAAATGACTGTGGGGTCAAGTACATTCCCAATCATGGTGCCCAACAACTGGTGGGCCCTGTACTCACAAGACTTTTCATTCTGCTGGCTCTTCATCCACACTGACAAATCTTGCTTTATGGTACAAAAAAAAATATCAGATTACCTTCCTGTTCTCATCATTTTATGGTTTCTCATACCTAGAATAAAATCCAAAGACCACATCACATTTATCCCAAACCTTTTTACTTTTCTGCCTTGTTTATTCTGTTCCTCACACTTGCTAGGGTAGTTCTCACCTTAGGAATTCATTCTTCTTTATTTCTTCAGACTGATGTTTCACTTCTTCATTTCAACCAAGCCATTACTCAAATGTTATCTCTTCAGAACAAGCTTCCTTGACCCCCTTGTATAAAGTGACATCTGACCTTGAGCCTATAATACCTTACTTATTTTTCATAGCATTTATTATTTCTTGACATTATTTTGCTTACTTATTTAGTGGTTTGTCTAGTTACTATCTGGCATTCGTACTAAAATGTAAGTCATCTAAGGATAGGTAATTTTTTTGTTTACTAGTATACCCACAACCTGGGACAGTTTAAGCACAGAGTAGGCACTCAATGAGTATGTGTTGCCAGAATGGATGAATAAACATAAAATATGTGCAGACAGTGCTTCATTAATATCATTTAATGACAAATCCCATGCCACAGAAATAGATAAAACAATTCAAATGGTATATGTAAGCACACTCTGGGAGATTTTGTATTTTCCATTAGTGCACATACCTTTTCACATAAAAATGAGATCACAAAACTCATATCTTGCTATTTAAAAAAAATCTCTCCTACTACACCAATGTCAGGCATTTTCTTTTCTTTTTCCTTTTTATTTTTTGAGTTGGAGTGTCACTCTGTTACCCAGACTGTAATGCAGTGGCACATTCATGGCCATCCCAGCATCGACCTGCTGGGATCTGACGATCCTTCTGCCTCAGCCTTCTAAGTAGCAGGAACTATAGGTGCGCACTACCATGCTTAGCTAAATTTTGATTTATTGTAGAGATGAGGTCTTGCCAAGTTGCCCAGGCTCATCTTGAACCCACAGGCTCAGGCAATCCACTTGCCTGGGTCTCTCAAGGTTCTGGGATTGTAGGCTGAGCCACCTAAACTTTAATAAAATGTTGACACTAAGAAACAAATGTATACAATATATATATAGATATTATTTATTTTGTTAATGACTTTTAATGATTCCTATAGATGACATGCAAGTTGTCTGCTAAAAAGACATACAATTAGTTAATAAAAATGAAAACAAAATATGATTCCTCTGCATTATGTGGTAATATTAATTAGTTGTGTGAATTGTTTAACTATGTTATATGAAGTTCCCTGTAACATTAACATTCTATGAAACCAAAAATTATTTTAAAGCACACCCAAACTGTCCAATGTCATTCAGTGACCACTAACCAAAATTAGAAATGATTAAATAGTGACCTTTCTTTTTTTTTTTTTTGAGTTGAATCTCACTCTGTTGCCCAGACTGGAGTGAAGTGACTGCTCCCGGCCACCACAGCTTCAACCTGCTGGACCCTGGTGATCCTTCCGCCTCAACCTTGTGAGTAGCCAGAATACAGGCACGTGCTACCACACCCGGCTGATTTTTTTATTTATTGTAGAGATGAGGTCTCGCTGCCCAGGTGGGTCTCAAACCCACGGGCTTAGGCAATTCATTCACCTCAGCCTCCCAAAGGCATGGGATTACAGTCTGAGCCACTGAGCCTGGCTAAATAGTGACCTTTTGATTCTTTGTCATTTTGAGATGCTCAAAATGTTCTAAAAAATTACATTAATTTTAGAAAGAAAAATAAATAAAGGCTCATTTCAATAGCCAGGTTTGACCTGGAAGTTACAGATAAAGTAGTTTTGAATTGGTGCTTGGACCTTACAACCAGTTTAACAAGAAGGTGGATAATATTGCCATTTTTCTTAAGTAAAGCTACATATGATGGTTATACTTTGTTTTATGTATATTGTCTTTTTTCTTACTCTCTTCCCACACCTCAATCAACCAATGAGTATATAACAAACAAGTAAATGCATTCTACTACTTTTAATGTAAAGTTCTTCATTTTGAAATAAACAAAACAAATGAAACTTAAAGTTGATTTTTATGATGATACAAGCATTTTCATTCAACCAAAAAAATTAAACGATTAACAAATGACAACAGTATATAATGCCATTTGTCATCATCATGACACTCATTTCATTGACCTGCATTTTTAAATCTTTAACAATGAACAATGGATTCACCACTGGTTTTTTTGTTTGTTTGTTTGTTTTGTTTTTTAAATTGAGATAACATTACTCAAATACATAGGGGAAAAAATCTGCTTTTATTTCCCTGCCTGGTAGCATGCCAGTTCCAAAGATAGTGCTTTCCACGACTAATGGTGATTTTATGCATTCCCCATTTTCTTCCTAGAACAATCAACCTGCAAAAGCATCCTTGGTGATGCCAGTTTGTTATGGGCAGTTTAAGAGTAAAGCAAAAGTTTCCACAGAGAAACAAAATGATAACCTGTGATATCACCAGTTCTTTCCCAGGCAATGCACAAGTTTAGAGTCCTCAATAGTACTAAGCCAGAAAAGAAGTAGGTGGGTCCCACATGACTGAAATTTCTTCTTTAGGCATTCTGGATGCATCATCCAGAAATTTACTCAATTATCTTAACAATATTTTTGGCCTGGATTATGTCTCTTAAAAATATTTAATATTTAAATTCTGCTACTCTCCACCACAACATCCCTCTAAAATACAAAGTTGCCACTAAAATTCTGTACCATGTCTTAGATAACATACTTTATAAATTTATAATTGACTTTTATTCTTCATATTTTATTAAATTATACTCTACTTGGCAGTTTGCTTTTTTGGAGTCATGCAGGGAAGTTCTTGTTACTGGCATAAACTCACAGTTTAGAACAAATCCTTATCTCATTGTTGAGGTGGCAAGAAATTACTTCAATTGGCTCTTATTTCTTCACCTCCTGGCTTCTTGCAAGGAATTCCAGTGATTTTCTTAAGACCTGGCTGTGATGCCATGGAATGTCTACATTGCTGTACATCTCACATTCCTTCCAATACTGCTTTTCCCAATTTGATGTAAGTCCTGTATATTTAGATCTTTTTTGAAACATATATTACTCACACCATCCTGATGATAAAAACTAAAAAAAGGAACTTATCCTGGGATTTGAGGCATGTTCTCCTCCTCTATAATGGACACAAGCCCTATTGTCTGGCAGAAAAGCCAGTACACTTTGACTTTAATATTGACTTGAAGGTCAGTCAGATTAAATTCCACCAGTGAGTGCCAGAATTGCATATTCACATACTTCTCCAAGCACCAGCTCAAAACCACCTTATTTATAGTTTCCCCCACAAACTTCCGGGCCAAAGAAGAAAGGGTCAGAGGTACAAACCAAAGTGGTCCACCAAAAGTAGAAGATTCTTTAAAGACTTAGGCTTTGCTTTATAAATTAATGTGAATGTATACTCTATTATTTTTAATATATAAATGTTTTAAATTGTCATAAAAACAATTGCTAAATTTCTCAATGACTGTTGAGTAAAACTATGTTGTATGGAATCTATCAGTTAAGGATAGTTAGGCTGAAACGAAGCAAGCTGGTTTAGCATCCAGAAACTTGATATGAGCTTCTTTTACTTGACATGACATTACTTTGAGATCCTAGACTCACACAAATAGGTGAATACAAATGGAAGCAGCTTTTTAAAAATGCTTTTGAGCTATTTCAGGAAAAATAATGGCAGTGCTATGGCCAAAATACTGCCAAAGAGATGGCAGAGTGCTTGATACTCATTGTGGGAATTTAAATAGTGGTATTTTACTGCAAGGTCAGATCACATAGGCCTTATTATGAAACTGAAATTTCTGTGGTACATTCTATTCTATCTCAAGGAAATATTCATTAAATCCTTTTTCCAGTAAATGAAAAGACATAATTATGTTCTGTAATTGATGCTAATTCTTAAATTTTCATAAATTGTAAATGAATTTGGTTCCATAAAATTCATAGTCCCTGCATCACTTTTCTTCACTTAACTCTCAAATTTTAATTTCAGTTCAACTATGGTAGCTAATGCAAAAATCATTTAGATTTCTACCCTATTGATATGAATTGAGAGAGTCCACTAAATAACTCCATGTGGTCAGCTACTTTTTTGTCATAAGAGTAAGAGATGTATTCATTTTCTCCAGAGATTTTTTTTTTACCCTGTACTGTGATGTCTCATTTTCCCCAATTCAGAACACAGACACACGCATCAGACTAAGTTACCCTCTCCTGTACCTTCTCATGTTAAGGCAATGTAATAATAATGATGATGATAATGGTAGCTAACATTTATAGAATACTTACTACAAGCCAATGATGTATAATTACTTATACACATCATCTATTTACTATTTTAAGCAAACCTATTTAGTAGGTATTATGGTTACCTACATTTTATGTGTGAAAAATGTAAAGACCTGGCAGGTAGAAGCAGGATTCTAACTCAGGCTCTCCAGAGTTCAAACTAACCATTATGCTATATAGCACTCATCTTTTAAGAAGAAAACACTTTCAAAGTCACTTCCCATTTCATTACAAATTTGATGAGATAAAGATGATTGATTTATTAGCATTTCAAGCTTTCCCTTTTCCTTTTTCCCATGCTTGTTAGAAAGAGCTCTGGCTTTGCTTGCTTTATCTTTTTTCTCCCTTCTGCCATTAAATGAATTCCTTCCTCACCACTCATTTCTTAGGTTTTTGTGAATGAAAGAAAAGTAAGGGCGAGAAAAGAAGACAGTCAGTGTTTTGTAAGTGAAGTCTGTTCCTGAAAGAGCATTTCTGAAAATTTTGAGGAGAGGAGAAAAGGAGCAACTATGACTTATGAGGATAGTTACAAGAAAGAAACAAAAATTGTTACCCTACATCACTTCGTTTTGTTCAATAAACACATGGAATGGTATTTTGGTTGCTAGGACTGTGTCCTTTGGGCTACAGCATAACTGGGATCTAACTGTGAGGGTTAATAATTTATGGCAAATGTCTTAATTAATTTTGATTTTAATTGAAAAATAATAATTTTATACATTCATGGGGCACATAGTAATGTTTTGATACATGAAATGATCAGATCAGTGTAATTTGCATATTAATTATCTCAAACATTGATTATTTCTTTGTGCTGGGAACATTCAATATTCTCCTTCTTGCTATTTGAAGCTATTTAATATATTATTTCTTAACTGTAGTCATCTACAGTGGTATAGAATACTATTACTTATTTCTCCTGTCTAGATGTAATTTGGTATCCTTTAACAAACCCTTAAAAAATTTTTTCAAAAAGAAAAATTTTCAAGCCACTATGTTAAAGAAACATCACTTTTTAGTGCCATGTTGTACCATATTGTACATGCCAAGAAAATCAAGAGGTTAACCCTTTGGGCTTGGTGTTCTGCTTGAAACTGTGATATCTATTGGTGAGAGGACAACATCAGCTTCACAGCAAATTTTTCATATCCTGAGTCCCATCTGAACTCAGTTACTTTTATTTTTCCCAGTAAACCGTATGATTTTGAACTTACTTATTGACTAAACACTTCTTTGCCCTTTATTGCATCATTAGACACCAAAATTAGTGTGGCTTCATATATGCCATGAACACAAATATAGAGCCTAAAGATGAATATTGATGTATTTTCATGCCACCTATTAAGGAGCTCGGTTAAACTCAGTTTTTCAAAATATTGTTCAGTAATATATGCGTGTTACAATAAAATGTATCATTTGAACATTCGATAAGGGCATCACTTTCAGTCCAACTGTTTCTTTGTGATCCCAAAAAGATCTTCACCATTGCTGAATTTTCCCTTGTTATTTGGCATTGAAGGAAGCTGCAGGTAATATTTATTGTTGTTGTTTACTGTGACAGTAACTGCAAATGCTGTCTGTGTCCCCCCTTCCTCACTTTCTGTGCACTCATCTTTACACACTGAAGGCTGCTTCCTCGAAACACCTGCAGCTCACTGCCTGAGATTCTCGTGATGGTAGGGGCACTCAGCTAGAGAGCAAGACAAGCTGCAAGGGCCAAAGAATAACAGCTTATGGACACAGTTTCAAATATGATAGATGGAAGCAACAGTTAAACACATCTACTTTTCTGGCCCTTGGTCGTACTAACTTTGAGATATACTCTATGTAGTATCCTAGAATTCCCCAGTGAGATTGCACCCCAATTTTCCACATTCAGTAACTAGTTTAACAACACCTTCTTTCCCTTTATCAGTTTCCTTCATTTCTTTGACAATGTGGCCACTTCCTAATGATGTCACCCAGGATCATTTCCCAATCAAATCCCTTGCACTTCAATTCTTGTCTTAGAGATGGCTTCTAGAAGAATCTAAATTGATACACTAACCCTACTTATATTTTTATAAAACTTTTTTTGTGTGTATGAGTTGGGGTCTCATTCTGTTGCCCAGTCTGGAATTGCGTGATCATGGCTCACCACAGCCTCGACCTTCTGGGCTCAGGTGATCCTTCCACCTCAGTCTCCTGAGTAACTGAGACTACAGGCATGTACTACCATTCCTGTCGTGCATGTGTGTGTGGGTGTATACGTATACACATATGTGTATATATATGTATGTATATATATTTATGTTTTATGTATATATAATTTTTTGTATATACAATTTTTTATGTATATATATATATATAATTTTTTATGTATGTATATATAATTTTTTTGGTAGACATGAGGTCCCACTATGTTTTCTAGGCATATAAACCAAAATTTGATCGATTGATTGCAATTGCAAATTGCAGACAGAAAAATAAACATATTTAGAGATACCAGTGATGTTTCATGTAATCAAAAGACTTTTAAATATTGTTTTATAATGAGATTAATGTTCACTAATTACAGAATATATATGTAAATATGTATTTAGATATATATTTTTTCTTAGATCCCTGCAGGCTTGAATAATCACACACACTGCAATATTTGTTATTTTGCAAATAAGCCTTGATGATATAGGCTAATAACAACAGCATAATGTTTTTGCCAGTGTTTTATCTTGTTCATGATGTCAATTCTGCGGTATTTAATAGCACTCTACAGTCCCATACCACAGAAAAACACATTTTGATTTACTACCTGAAAGTTATCTTCATCAGGTTTCTACTTTTGCTTTTGTATGCATGCAATAAAACTTTTTAAAGAATTCAGAGACTCAGAACTCCTACCTCTGATCACTAGTAAAATGGACAGTTTAAGAAGATACATTATTTTGACTGTGGCATCTAGTGTTCCCCAAATGTTATTAGACACCTCTAGGGGTGTACACACACCAGATTGAGAAGTGCTGATTTAGGACAATTCCTGACTCTCCTCAGAAGGATACTGATCTGCATCACCAAATTCTTCAAGAAGTCAAAGATTCTGAAAGAGGTAGCTGGTAATTATATTTACATTTTTTTTCTGTCAAGCACATTTTCTTTATCTTATTAGTCTGGTAACATGGAAAACATCACCTTAAGCAGCAGCAATTGAAAATAAAATTAGTAAGGTTTTCTTTGTCAACCTTCCCCACCCCTCATCAACTCTTCCACTCTTTGCTAGGCTCATTCTTTCTTATGTTGAGTTCTATGGCAGATGTAATGATTCAGATGATCAAAAGGAACTTTCATAATTGATAAACCCGTTCCAAGAAGCTGAGTCCCAGTGTGACAACACATGTTGAGCACAAGTCTTTTTTGTGCTACTCGGAGGCTTGACAGTTAAGAACAACTGTAGTAGGCAGAAACTTCAAGAAATTGGTAAATTGATAAAAATACACTGAAAGTGGAGAATATTTCAATATATTTATATGTATACAGTGTCTTTTTATTAAATCTTAAATTCTGCTCATTTCTAATAAAGAAACTGATTGGATTTGTAAAAAGCTTGGTTATTAAAAAGAATAGCAGTTTTATTATGAGGAAATAGGTAGAATAGTTCAAGC
>NW_006956112.1:0-387 GCF_000164805.1 Carlito syrichta
TCGATTAAACTGGAGGGACAGATATTAAAAGAAAGAAAAATGGAGTGATAGATATAAAGAGAAAGAAAGGGGGGAGAAAGAGACTAGACTCTGTCTCCTGCAGAAGCCATTTAATGGGAAAAACCATAAGTCTTTTATCCCAAATTTTCACAGGTCAAATCACAAGACTTTCACGTGAACACAAAGTCGGGTGGATGAGGGGCGTCCTCCACCCACCAGGTGTTTCCTCAAGCCTGAGGAAGGACAATACCAATTAGATCACAAGACTATTATATGAACACAAAGCCAGGTGGATGAGGGGCATCCCCCACCCACCAGGCATTTTCTGAAGCACGAGGAAGGACAATCCCAAAATTATCTCACTGTTCCTTATGCTTGGTTAATGTT
>NW_006956113.1:0-791 GCF_000164805.1 Carlito syrichta
AAAATTATATGACAGTCTTAAAATTCTGAATGTCTTAGTATAGGCTATTAGTAATAATAACTATGTTAAGTTGCTGCATACCACAGAAATTAGCAAATTTCCTTACCATTTGTGTCTTTGAAAAAACTGCCCTAAGATTTTGTCATCCATGATTGTTGATTTACTTTAATCCTTTTTTTTAAAAAAAAAAAACAACAACTATAAGACTGACAAGTGTTCTTCAATACAGGCTTCTCACAACTTTGTAATTTATGTCATTGGTCTGGGGGTAAAGAATCCTCCAGAATTCTTATAAGATAATGTATGTGGGAGAAGTGGCAAGATGGCGATGGGGCAACCCCATCTGTGAAACCCTCTGCAAAGGAGAACTGCAGTGGGTCTCTGACTCTCGCCCCAGGGGCTGCGGACCCCAACATCACAGCCTGATCTTCATATGGAGCTCAGCCATTGCCACCTCTGGGGCATCGCAGCGGACTGAACAGTCACTGCAGTGCAAACGGTGCTGCCGCCGCCACTGCCACAGCCCCCCCCCCGCCACCACCACCGCTGCGGCCTCCGTGGCAGCCATATCACATCACACCACCTGGGCCGGAGGCGATCCACTTCAGTCCTTCAAGTACCTTCAGGGAAGATCTGCTGGAATCACTGCCACCTCACCTGTGACCGAGATGTCCTGCCCACCATAAGTCTCCTGCTGTCTGCCCTGAGGCAGGCAGCCATCTTTAGCCTCTACCATTCCTGTCTGGCCCCACCACCTATGGGGAGAGCAGCTGAGATACCACCACCTGCTG
>NW_006956113.1:1929-5752 GCF_000164805.1 Carlito syrichta
GAAAAAACCTAAAGGCAGCAAGAGAAAAAGCCCAGACTATCTACCAGGGAAACCCAATTAGAATAGCAGCAGATTTATCCACAGAAACCCTTCAGGCCAGGAGAAACCGGAGCCCTATATTAAAAGTTCTAAAAGAGAAACAATTTCAACCAAGAATAACCTACCCAGCCAAACTAAGCTTCATTAGTGAGGGAGAATTGAAATCTTTTCCAGATATCCAATCCCTAAGAACCTACACTGCCACCTGACCACCTCTACAAGAAACACTTAAGAAAGTACTGAACACAGAAGAAAAAGAAAAAAGAAAAACAACATTCTTCACAAGAGCACAGGCAAAAGATTAAAAACACACATGAACCAAATCCAAAACCCAAAGAAAGACAACAAACAAATAGAAACAACTTTGTAAGAACCTTATATTAGCCTAAATGTGAATGGACTAAATGCACCACTAAAAGACATAGAATGGCAAAATGGATAAAATATCATCAGGCAACAATCTACTGCCTTCAAGTGATCCACCACACTAGAAAGGACACCCACAGACTCAAAGTAAGAGGATGGGAAGCAAACTTTCAGGCGAACGGAATGGAAAAGAAAGGAGGAGTAGTGATCTTAATTTCAGACAAAATACCCTTCAAGCTATTAAAAATCAAAAAAGATACAGAAGGCCACTACATAATGATAAAAGGCTCAATCCATCCACAAGAAATATCTATCCTAAACATATATGCACCCAGCATAGGTGCACCAATTTTTATAAAGCAACTTCTAGGAAAACTAAAGAAAGATATTGACTCTAACACCATCATAACTGGGGACTTTAATACCCCACTCACAACCCTAGACAGATCATCAGGATAAAATATCAGCAAGAAGATCCAGAACCTCAATATGACTTTGGACCAAATAGACTTAAATGATACCTACAGAACACTCCATCCAAAGACCACAGAATACACATTCTACTTATCACCACATGGAACATATTCTAAGATTGACCACATACTTGGCCATAAATCAAGCATAACCAAATTTAAAAGGACCGAAATTCTACCATGCACCTTCTCAGACCACAGTGGAATAAAAATAAACATTGACACCAACAAAGTCCCCCCAAAACCCACAAAGACATGGACACTAAACAGCATGATGCTAAACACTCTGGGTCATGATGAATCCAAACAGAGATCAAAAAATACCTGGAAACAAATGAAAATGAAAAAACATCTTACCAAAATCTCTGGGATGCCCTGAAAACTGTAGCAAGAGGGGAATTTATATCCCTACAAACACACATGAAGAAAATGGAAGGAACAGAATTTCACAACCTAACAAGCCACCTAAAGAAGCTGAAAAAGCAAGACCACAAAAACCCTAATTTCAGCAGAAGAATCCAGATCACCAAAATAAAAGACCAAATCCAGGACATAGAAGACAAAAAGATAATACAAAAAATCAACGAAACAAAAAGCTGGTTCTTCAAAAGGATAAACAAGATCGATGGTCCCCTAGCTAGACTGACCAAGAAAAAATGAGAAAAAACCAAATAAGCTCAATCAGATACACAAAAGATGAAGTCACATCTGACCCTGAAGAAATAAAAAAGATCCTTAGAGATTACTACGTACACTTGTATGGAAACAAACTTGAAAACCTTAAGGAAATGGAGGACTTTCTGACATCACACAACCTACCTAGGTTGGAACAAAAAGAAACTGAGATCCTAAATAGACCAATAACAATCAAGGAAATCAACTATGTAATAAGAAAACTTCCTACAAAAAAAAGCCCTGGTCCAGATGGCTTTCCAGCAGAATTCTACAAGAAATTTAAGGAGGAGCTGATACCAATCTTACTGAAGGTATTCCAGGCAATTGAAAAAGATGGAACTCTCCCCAAGTCACTGTATGAAGCCAATATCACATTGATACCCAAGCCAGGTAATGATCCAACAAAGAAAGAGAACTACAAGCTAATATCTTTGATGAACGTAGATGCTAAAATTCTCAACAAGATCCTAGCAAAGTGGATTCAACAATACATCTCAAAAATCATCCATCATGACCAAGTAGGCTGCATTCCTGGGATGCGAGGCTGGTTCAACATTCATAAAACCATAAATGTAATTAAATACATCAGCAGATGTCAAAACAAAAACCACATGATCATATCATTAGATGCAGAAAAGCTTTTGATAAAATCCAGCACTGCTTCTTGATAAAAACCCTTGAACATCTAGGCATACGGGGAACATACCTCAAAATATTAAAAGCCATCTACAAGAAACCCACAGCCAGCATACTCCTAAATGGACAAAAATTGGAACCAATTCCCCTGAAAACGGGAACTAGACAAGGATGCCCACTCTCACCCCTCCTGTTCAACATAGTATTGGAAGTCCTGGCTAGCACAATCAGAGAAGAGGAGGCAATCAGGGGAATCCAAATAGGAAAAGAGGAAGTCAAGTTATCTCTCTTGGCATATGATACGATTGTGTACCTTGAAAACCCAAGAGAATCTGTCAAAAGCCTCCTTACACTGATAAAGGCCTTTGGCAAAGTCTCAGGATACAAAATAAATGTACAAAAGACAATCGCATTTTTCTACACCAATAATAAACAAACAGAAACCCAAATAAAAAACACAATTCCATTCACAATAGCCACAAAAAAAATGAAATACCTGGGCATCTTCCTAACCAGAGACGTGAAAGACCTTTACAATGAAAATTACAAAACACTGCTCAAAGAAGTCAAAGATGACACAAAAAAGTGGAAAAATATCCCATGCTCATGGATCGGAAGAATCAACATTGTGAAGATGTCCATCTTACCTAAGGCAATCTACAAATTCAATGCAATACCCATCAAATTACCAGCAACATTCTTCTCAGACCTAGAAAAAACAACACAGGAATTCATATGGAAACACAAACATCCAGAATAGCCAGAACAATCCTCAGCAAAAAAAGCAAAACAGGTGGTATCACATTACCAGACTTCAAACTTTACTATAAAGCTACAATCATCAAAACAACTTGGTATTGGTACAGGAACAGGCATATAGATCAATGGAATAGAATGGAGATTCCAGAAGCAAAACCTAAATTTCTCCACCAACTCATCTTCGACAAAGCCCCCACCACCTACCACTGGGGAGAGGAGAATGTATTCAGTAAATGGTGCTGGGAAAACTGGCTGACCACATGCAGAAGATTGAAACAGGACCCCTATCTCTCCCCATGCACAAAGGTTAACTCCAAATGGATCAGAGACTTAAATGTAAAACCTCAAACCATAAGAACCTTAGAAAAGGATGGAAATACCCTCATGGAAATCGGAACTGGCATTCAATTCCTGAACAAAACCCAAAACCCACAGGTTATAAGAGAGAAGATAGACAAATGGGACCTTTTTAAACTGACAAGCTTATGCAAAACCAAAGAAACCATCAAGAGAGCTGGGAAACAGCCTACAGACTGGGAAAAAGTATTTGCCAACTCCAGATCTGACAAAGGCTTAACATCCTGGATCTACAAGGAACTCAAATGTGCTGAAAATAAAAAAAATCAACAACAACTCCATTATAAAATGGGCAAAAGATATGAACAGACCCTTCACAAAAGAAGACATCCGAGCAGCCAACAAACAAATGAAGAAATGCTGAACCTCACTAATCATCAGGGAGATGCAAATCAAAACCACACTGAGATACCACCTAACTCCAGTCAGAAATGGCAATTATCAACAACTCAAAAAATAACAGCTGCTTGAGAGGGTGTGATGAAAAGGGAACCCTTCTACACTGTTTGGTGGGAGTG
>NW_006956114.1:0-751 GCF_000164805.1 Carlito syrichta
ACTGCACTCTTTTGCATCCCAGCCAGCAGCATGTGAAAGTTCCCATTTTTCCATATTCAGACCAACACTGCTTAGTGCCTGTTTTTTTTTATTCTAGCCATTCTAGTGGATGGCTTATTTTGGATTTGGTTTGCATTTTCCTAGTGTTTTGTGATTTTGAGCATCTTTTAAAGCAGTGGTCCCCAATGTTTTTGGCATCAGGGACAGGTTTTGTGGAAGACAGCTTAGTTTTTCTACAGACAACAGAGGGGGGTGTAGGTGGGGATGGTTTCAGGATGATTCAAGCACATATCATTTATGGTGCACTTGATTACTATTATTATATCATAGTAATATGTAATGAAATAATTATGCAATTTACCATTAAAAAAAGAGGCATAGCTGGAGGTGGTAAATAAAATAACGAGTGGGTCATGCATAGACTAAAATAAGTGTTGGTTTCTGACCTAAAGTCTGCCACCAGATGTACAGTTGAAGTCCATCAACTCACTTGTCACTCATGGACGGGGTTTTGATGGGAATCTGCAAGCAATTGGTTTATTGTGGTCTCTGTGCAGTCAAACCTCCCCGCTAATGTTAATCTGCATTTGCAGCCACTCCCCAGTGCAAGCATCACAGCCTCAGTGCCACCTCAAAGCATCAGACAATAGATTCCCATAAGGAGCCACAACCTAGATCGCTTGCACGTGCTCTTCACATAGGAATGGCGCTCTTATGAGAGTCTGATGCTGCCGCTGACCTGACAGGAGCA
>NW_006956115.1:0-527 GCF_000164805.1 Carlito syrichta
ATCTGAGGCAAACAGAAGTGCTATGGAATTGTTCTGAGAAGTCAGGGTTACCAAGTCACAGAGGAAAATATTCTACTGTCTCTCACATATTTTGTCAAGCAGTGTCCTTCCGAAAGTGTGACCTTCCTACACTGGGCCCCAGGAGTCACATGAGCTCCAGGTTCTGAATCACACCCACGCTTTCTAGTTTATCCTCCAGCCTTACAGGAGTAGGTGTCCAAATCTGATCTCCAGGCAGAGACAGGTAGTCAGTCACACAGCAGGAACCATTTGAATTAAGAAATTTGACTGAGACGGGGGCACACTTCATCAGTAAGGATACCTGACCTCCAACCAGGTGAAGTGGGGACCAAAGTGAGACCCACACTTTGCCTGTACAATGACTGTTTGTATACCTAAACCTGAATTGTATACCACATCTTTAAAATTAAAAGAAAAAAAGGAATTTTACCAAGGAGTTAAAAAATAAGGAACAGTTGGAGAACAAAACCCAAGCCAACAAGAACTGTATCAGCTTGGAAATATGA
>NW_006956116.1:0-7501 GCF_000164805.1 Carlito syrichta
TTTTCTATATGGTGATATGTAGGGGTACAGTTTTATTGTTCTACATGTGGTTAGCCTGTTTTTTACAGCACCATTCACTACATATGATTTCCTTTCCTCAATATTTGTTTTTGTAGACTTTGTCAAAGATGAATTGGTTGAGGCTCTTTAGTTTCATTTCTAATTCTCTATTATGTTCTATCTGTCTATGTGCCTATTTTGTACCAGTACCATGCAGTATTCTTTACTTTGGCCTTGTAGTAAAGTTTAAGTTTGGCAGTTTTTTTCTTTCAGCTGATGGTTACTTTCTCTCTTTAGGTTCTTTATTGCTTCCACATGAATTTCAGTATTATCTTTTCTAAGTCTGTGAGAAATGATGATGTTTATTTGATATGGATTGCACTAAAACTATAGACTGAGTTGAGTAGAGTGAACATCTTAACAATACTGATTCTTCCAATGCCTAAGCATGAGATGTTCTTCAATTTGTGTCAGCTTTGATTTATTTAAACAGTATTTCATAAATGTCATTGTAAAAATATTTCACCTCTTCAATTAGATGAATGTCAATAGGTCTATTGTTTTTTGTGTGTGGCTATTGTGAATGGGATTGCGTTTTTATTTGGATCTCAGCCTGTTGTTGGTGTGTAGAAATGCAGCTAATTTTTGCACACTGATTTTCTGTCCTGAGACTTTATGGAATTTATGAGTGCAAGGAATTTTTGACAGACTTGCTAGAGCTTTCTATGTATAGAATCCTATTATCTGTGAATAGAGATAACTTACTTTCCTCTTTTTCTGTGATGATGTCCTTAATTTCTTTCTTTTACCTGATTTATCTTGCTAGGACTTCCAGTGCTATGCTAAATGGGAACAGTGAGAATGAAGAAAGAATTGTCTTGTTCCAGTTCTTAGGGGAAATGCTTCCAGCTCCCGCCCATTAAGTATGATGTTGGCTCCATGTTTGTCATAGATGGCTCTTATTATTGTGAAAAATATTCCTTCAGTGTCTAGGTTTTGAGGGTTTTTATCAAGACGGAATGTTTGATTTTCATCACTTTTTCTGCATCTATTGAAATAACCATGAGGTTCTTGTTTTTACACTTGTTTGTGTGGTGGATTAAATGTATTGATTTGCATATGTCAAACCAGTCAACCTGGTCATAATGAATAATATGTGTAATGAGTTGTTGGATTCAAATTACTAGAATTTTGTTAAGAATTTTTGCATCTCATCAGGGAAGTTGTCCCGTGGTTTCCACTTCTTGTTGAATCTTTTCCATTTGAGAGATACAAAAATGATATTGGCTTCAGAAGATGTGCTAGGGAGAATTCTCAATTGCTTAATATACTTTCAATAATATTGACATACACGCTTCCATGTATATCTTGTAGAACTCAGGTGAGAAAACATCTGGCCCTTAACTTTTTTGGGGGGGGAGGGGATACTTTTTCTGAGTCAGTTTCTTGAATTGCAATGTTTGTATAATGTTTCATTTTCTTCCCATTTCAATCTTGAGAGATTATGTGTTGCCAGGGATTTGTCTAGATTTTCTAGTTTATTCACGTACAGACGTCCATGGTTTTCTCTGCTAATCTTTTATATTACTTCAGGATCTGTTGTATCATTGCTTTTTTTGTTTCTGATTGCATTCTCTCTCTCTCTCTCTGTCTACCCCATCTCTTTCCAGGGGCCTGTTAATCTTATTAATCTTTTCAAAGAAAGCTTATAATTTTGTTCAGTCTTTCTATGATTTTGTCTGTATTTCATTTAACTATGCATTTATTTTGATGACTTTCATTGTTCTGCTGATTTGGGGATTGGATACTCTTGTCTTTCTGACTTTTTGAGGTGTTATGTTTGACTGTTTACTTGACACCTCTGTATCTTCTTGATATGTGCATGCAATGCTATAAACTTCCCTCTCAGCATGAATTTTAGCGTATCCCAAAGGTTTTGGAATATTATGTCTTTGCTTTATTTTGTTTCTGGAGTTCTTTTTATTTCTGGATTGATTTCTTTGTTATCACAAAAGTCATTTAGAAATATGTTGTTTAGTTTCCTTGATTTGTGTGTTTTGGGTGCTTCCTGATGGTGATGATGTTTATTTCTGTTTTGCTGTGGTCTAAGAAGATGCTTGCTATGATTTTGAACTTCTGAAATTTGTTCACATTTGATTTATGTCTAATAATATTAATAATCTTGAAGCATGTTCCATGTGCTGATAGAAATAATGTATGTGATGTGGTTGTTGAATGAAGTGTTCTGTAGATATCTTTTACAACTAATTGGTTGAGTGTTGCATTAAGTTTCTGGATTTCTTCGTTAGTATTTTGCCTAGATGATCTGTTTAGGGCTGTTCCCAAGGAATTAAAATCTCTATCTATAATTGTATACCTGTCTATGTCCTCTTCTAGATAAGTTAGCAATTATTTGATAAATGTGAGTGTTCCTTTGCTGGGTGCATTACATTCAAGATGGTTATTATTGCTGGTAGATTGTTCTATTTATCATTGGAGAGATGTTCACTGTTCTTTTATTGCTTTAATGATAGCTTCATCTAATACAAGAATAGCTACTCTTGTCTTCTCCTCCCCGCCCAAAGATTTTATTCCAGCTCTTTGCCTGGAGCCTTCAGATGTCATTTGTTGAGATTAATTTCCTATAGTCAGAAGAATGACCATACTTTTATATCCAATTTTCCAGTCTGTACCTCTTTCAGTACACATTTAGTTCATTCAAGTTTAAGTTAATTATTGACATGTCAAGGTTTGTTTCTGAGATATCTCTATTAAGAGGTTGATTTGTGTTCTAGGCGTTGTGGTTGATTTATTTGGTTGGTAAACTGTGTTTATCTATGCTTAATATATTTAATATTTCACACTTGTGTGATTCAATTCAATGTGAGTTAATTTCTCTATTTGGTGATAGGTAGGAGTCCCATTTTATTGTTCTACATGTGGTTATCCAGTTTTTCCAGCACCATTCGCAATATGTGATTTTCTTTCCCCAGTGTGTGTTTTTGTTCACTTTGTCAAACACAAGTTGGTTTAGTGTCTATGGTTTCACTACCACCTTCTCTGTCACATTCTATTGGTCTATATGTGTACCAGTACCATGCTGTATTATTTAATTTAGTCTTGTAGTAAATTAAAAATTTGAGAGTACAATTACTCCAGCTTTGTTCTTTTTGCTGAGAGTTGCTTCTTCTAATCAGGTTCTTTATTGCTTCCATACGAATTTCTGTATTGTCTTTTCTAGGTCTGTGAGAAATGATGCTGGCTGTTTGTTAGGGATTGCACAGAATCTGTTGATTACTTTGAGTGGAATGGACATCTTTTTCTTGTTCCAGTTCTTAGAGGGGAACACTTCCAGCTCCTACCCATTAAGCATGATGTTGACTGCAAGTTTTTCATAGATGGCTCTTATTATTTTGAGAAAAGTTCCTTTGATGTCTAGGTTTTGGAGGGTTTTTTTTTTAATCAAGAAGGAACATTTGATTTTTATCAAATGCTTTTTCTTCATCTATTAAGATAATCTTGAAGTTCATGTTTTACACCTGTTTGGTGGATTACATTTATTGATTTGCATATGTTAAACCAGCCAACCTCGTCATAATGATGATCCCTGTAAAGTATTTTTAGATGCAATTTGCTAGAATTTTATTGAGAATATTTTGCATCCATGTCCTTCAAGGAAATTGTTCTGTAGTTTTATTTCCTTGTTGGATCTTTGCCATTAGCTTCAGATAATGAGCTAGGGATAATTTTTTAAATTCTCAATTACTTGAGATATTTTCAATAGTATTGACTCCACTCTTTCTTGTATGTCATGTAGAATTCAACTGAAAAATGATCTAGCTCTGGGATTTTTTTAAGGTTTCTTTTCTGTTTTTTTTTTTTTTTTTTGAGTTGGAGTCTCATTCTGTCACCCAGACTGGAGTGCAGTGGCTGCTCCCGGCCACCCCAGCCTTGACCTGCTGGACTCCGGCGATCCTTCCACCTCAGCCTTCCAAGTACCTGGAATTACAGGCATGCGCTACCACGCCTGGCTGATTTTTTGATTTATTGTAGAGATGAGGTCTCGTTGCCCAGGCGGGTCTCTAACGCGCGGGCTCAGGCAATCCACTCACCTCAGCCTCCCAAAGGGGTGGGATTACAGGCTAAGCCACCGAGCCCGGCTAAGGTTTCTTTTTACTAAGTGTATTTCTTGGATTGTTGTTTGTTTAAGGTTTAGTTTTCTTCCTGTTTCAATCTTGAAAGATTATGTGTTGCCAGGTATTTCTCTATCTCCTCTAGATTTTCTATTTTATTCACATACAGATGTTATTAACAATCTCTGGTAATATTTTGTTTTACTTCAGGGTCTGTCATAACATTGACTTTTTGTTTCTAATTGTGTTTAATCTCTTTCTCTCATCTATCTTCCCAGAGGTCTGTTAATATTATTAATTTCTTCAAAGAAGTGTTTTATTTTGTTGATCCTTAATAAAGTTTTGTCTCTATTTCATGTAGCTGTGAATTTATTTTGATGACTTTTCTTGTTCTGCTGATTTGGGGATTGGATGAGCATGTCTTTCTGGTTTCTTGTGGAACAATGTTAGACTGCTTACTTGATATCTATTTGCTTGATATGTATGTGCAATGGTATAAACTTTCCTCTCAGCACAAATTTCATGGTATCCCAAAGGTTTTGGAATATTTTGTCTTTGCTTTATTTTGTTTCTAGGAATCTTTTCATTTCTGTCTTGATTTCTTTGCCAACCCAAAAGTAATTCAGAAATATGTTGCCTAGTTTCTGTATATTTTTGTGCTTCCTGATGGTGATGACAATTACTTTTATTTTGCTGTGGTCTGAGAAGATGCCTGGTATGATTTTGAACTTTTGAAATTTGTTCACACTTGTTTTATATCTGATTATGTGAATAATCTTGAAGTGTGCTCCATGAGCTGATGGAAAAAAAGTGTGTTCTGTGGTTGTTGAATAAAGTGTTCTGTAGATGTCTAATAAGTCTGATTGGTTGGATATTGAGTTAAATTTTTAGTATTTTGCCTAGTTAGCCTATCTCAGGCT
This sequence comes from Carlito syrichta, assembly GCF_000164805.1. Taxonomy (NCBI): domain Eukaryota; kingdom Metazoa; phylum Chordata; class Mammalia; order Primates; family Tarsiidae; genus Carlito; species Carlito syrichta. The sequence goes on from NW_006956116.1 coordinate 5,054, forward strand.
GTTATCAGTTTATTAAAATCTCTGACTATAAGTGTACACTTGTCAATGTCCTCTCCTAGTTTAATTGACAATTATTTTATATATCTGGGTGTTCTTATATTGGGTGTATATACATTCAAAATTGATATTTCTTGCTGGTAGATTGGTCTATTTATTATTTTGTAGTGCCTTCACTGTTATTTTTAACTTTTATTGGTTTAAAATTCATTTCACACGATATAATAATAGCTATTCCAGGTTTTTGCTTTTTATTTTCCTGTAGGATTTTATTCCAGCCCTTTGCCTGGAGCTTTTGGATGTCATTTGCTGTCATATTTATTTCCTATAGACAGAAGAATGATGGGTCATGCTTTTATATCAAATTTGCTGATCTAAGCCTTTTCAGGGTCGTATTTAGTTCATTCAAATCTATTATTGATATGTTGAGGTTTGTTTCTGTCATATTACTATTATGAGGTTGATTTGCATTCTAGGCTTTGTAGTTAATTTGTCTGGTTGGTAAACTCTCTGCTTACCTATACTTTTGCAATGGGTGGATACTTCTTTCATTTCGGTGCTTATAACTTTCTTAAGAATCTTCTGAAGGGCAGTCTGGGGTCTGAATATTATCTTAGAGATTGTGTGCTTTGGGAGGATTTTAATTCACCTTCATTGGTGATGCTTAGTGAGGTACAAAATTCTTGGCTAGAATTGTTTTTCCATAGAAATGTTAAAGATATGACTTCAATCCCTTCTGGTTTGTAAGCTTTCTGCTGAGAGGCCTGCTGTTATTCTAATAGGTCTTCCTTGGTAGATGGTCATACCATCTTTTCAGATGTCTTTAGGAGTTTTTTTAATACCTTGGTGTGTCAGATTATTATATGCTTTGGAGATGGTATCCTTGTGTAATGCCTCACAGTAGTCCTCTGAATCTCTTGTGTCTGCATGGTTGCAAGATAGAGAAAGTTTGATTTGATGACCTTTTGGAAGGCTTGTTCAAAGATGTTAGCAGCTTCCTGTTCTCTCCCAGGTTTGACAATCAATCATAGATTTCATCTCTTAACCTAACCCTGAACACTTTGCATGCTTTACTCTTTTTTCTGGTCTTTTTTATATGTTTCTGTCAGACCGGGTTAGTTCATTAATTACATCCACAAGCTCTGAGATTATCTCCTCTGCCTAAGCTGTTAAGACTTACTAGTGTATTTGGTAATTACAGAAGATGATTGGCCAGAGATGAGTGAGTTTATTTATAGACTCTTTATTTTGGACATTCTTAATTATATTCCATTGATTTGTATATCTGTTATCTACCAATGTACACTATTTTTTCTTTTGTAGCTTTCTGGCAAGTTTGAAGCCAAAGGTATTCTATTTTTTGACTGTGTTCTTTTTTAAGAATTGTGTTGGCTATGAAAATGTTCATGATGGTTTATAGAAGAAAATGCAAATCAGGCTTAATTATCATAGATCAACCTTGAAACAATCCAAATGTTTATTAGAAAGTAAATACATTTTAAAAGAAGATGAATCTGTTATTGCATACACAACAATAAAAAATAAATTGCTAATATATGCAAATATAAATATCAAAACTATTATGTTGCACCTGTATGTTTCTATAGATATGATATTCTATAAAAGTGAAATCTAATCTATAGTTACAAAAAGCAGATCACTGGCTACATTGAACTGGGTTTAGAGGATGTTAACTGAAAATTGACATAAAAGAAGTTTAGGAGTCATGAAATCCTTTTGTATTGACCTTTATTGTGAGATACATATCATAGCACAAGCTAATGTGGATTTTCTAAAACATCCAGCCTCCTATCAATGGTTTAGTGAGGTACACAAGGTCTAGTCTTGCAGACAGAGGAGTCTAAACTTGACCTTATTAACTTTGTAGAGAATGTTTTTTGTCATTAACACCATCCTCATTTTATATCAATAGAGTTTCCCAGACCAAGGGCCATAACATTCATTCAGAGTTGGGTAAAAACTTGCACAAGACCAGGCCAACCACTGTGTGCAGGGATATATCTCAATATGTGGGACAGGACAAGGAAGTCATTGATAGAGTTTATAATTGTGTGATAAGGTATTTGGATGCTATACAAAATTATAGATTTGGTTTCCATATCTGCATCTCGGAAATGCAATATGGGTCCCTGAAATCATTCACTGTTCTCTCCTATACAGAGGCTGCCGGGTTCAGAGTTTCTTCCACCAGATAAATCACAGAGAGATGTGCAGAAACCCTGAGTTACTTCTTCATCAAGAAGGCTTCTACTTGCCTTCTATTCCTGTGAGAAAGAGGCAGTTCCACCTAAGTGGGAGGACACTACTCCATACCTGAAAGGACACTTGTGTCAGAGTAGGGCCAACAGGCCCCACTTGGAAGCTTGCCAATTCTGCTAAGACACACAGGCTAAGGAGGAGCCTGCTGGAGGTGCTGGACAGCCAAGGACA
>NW_006956117.1:0-774 GCF_000164805.1 Carlito syrichta
GGTCCCCAGCCTCCCGGGGGCGAGAGTCAGAGACCCACTGCAGATCTCCCTTGCAGAGGGCTTCAGACACCGGGTTGCCCGGTCGCCATCTTGCCGCCTCTCATACTTATATTTTCTAAACAACAACAATAAACCTTATGTTTCAAAATTTTTAATTTTACCCTTAGGTCCAGGAGGCCCAGGAAATCCAATTCCTGAAATTCCTGGTTTACCATCAGGTCCAGAAAGACCAGGATCACACTTTCCAATGGATCCAGGGATACCTTAAAAACACATACACACACACCTCCACATCAGAAACTTTCCCTCATCTTGCTTTCAAAGAAAATTTCTAAGTTTCTCTGTCATCCTATCCCTTTTTGGAAATCAAGAAAAAAATTTAACATGACCCCAACTTTATACCATTTCTCCCCCCACCCCATCCAATGGAGTAATTGGGGAATTTTAAAAAATAGAATGTAATTCCTAAAATAAAATATTTTAAACATCTTAAACTATATGAGTCTTCCCCCATGCATGCAAAGTTATGTTTTAGGTCACATTGAGAAAGAAATTAAATTTTCAAATGAAGTTGCTACAGAAAATATCCTGATTAATTGCCAGTGGGCAAATATTACTTACGCCCCCCAAAACTCCATGAAGATTGTTCTGCTCTAGAATTGCCCTTAAGTAATTGTATCAACTCTCCTTTGGAACATTTATAACAGAAGCATCAGAGAGAAAACTCTGAATAACCTCAGAGAACTATAGTAAGTCCCCTGTCTGCTTGCTTGG
>NW_006956118.1:0-3474 GCF_000164805.1 Carlito syrichta
CCCTCCTTTTTCTTTTTGCAATGCAGGCTACATGAACTGAGGCAGAAAAGGAGGGAGATTTCAGCTTTATGGTTTGCTTCCCTGTACAGTTCTATCCAGATACTAACGGGGTAGATGGTGAAATATCATGAGCAGAAATATCCTAACTATGTTACTGCACCTCTTTCTAAGGTTTTCCTTTAAAAGTTGAGAATACTAAAATAAAGCCTGGACTTAGTTACATTTTTCCTTTTCTTATAAGAATACAGGGAGCTCGAGCAATAATAAGCAAAAGTATATAAGTAAAATAATTAATATAAACAATATATATAAATAAGTAATATATAAGTAATATGAGTAATATAAGTAATATAAGCAAAAGTATATAATTAATGTGTAAGTAATATAAGTAAAATAAATAATATAAGTAATATATAAGCAATATAAACAATATATAAGTAATATAAGCAAAAGTATATAAGTAATAAGCAAAAGGATGTCTCATTACAGTCTTGCTTTAACTGTGGTCAAGTCAGACACATTAACAGAGATTGTCTGGCTAGCAAGGTATGGCTGGCTTACACGGCATACCTTCACCACTTACTGGGGCTAATCGACCAAAAAGCTTGTGTCCCAAATGCTAAAAAAGGCTTTTATTGGGCTAGAGAATGCCTATCTACATTTCATAAAAACGGCACTCCTTTAAATCAACAGCAAGCCACCCTGGCTCAGGGAAACTTCCAGAGGGCCAGCCTTGGCCCCAGCTGACAATAGGGGTGCAGCTTCCACCATGAACCCGTTCGTTCCTTCTGATCCATCACAGAACTCATCCTAGCCACCCCTGGAAGCACAGGACTGGACTTGTGTTCCTCCACCACTGCAATATTAACTCCAGATGTTCCAGTAACCCCAATTCCTATGGGAGTAAAGGGCCCTCTCCTGGAAGGAATAGTGGGTATAACATAAGTCAGAAGTTCCTTGTCTTTACAAGGAATTTCCATTATTCCTGGATTGGTGGATTTGGATTACAAAGGAGAAATCCAGGTGCTTGTTGTTCCCCCTAGCAAAACAGTGCAGTTTAACAAAGGTCAGAGAATAGCCCAGTTGCTGCTCTTGCCTTATCACAAAGCAGGTAAAACTTTAACCTGCCTAGAGGTGACTCTGGATTTGACTCTAGTCATGTTGCTTTTTGGGTTCAGGAGGTTACTAATGGATGATATTTTGCTGGCTCACGAAAATCATGCCTCTTTCCATGAGATCCTTGATGAAACTTACTGCTCTCATTGATTACGGTTCAAAAATTTCTCCTGAAAAGATTCAAACCAATTCTCCTTTCACATATCTTGGCCATGTATTAAACATACAAACAGTGAGTCATCAACCTTTGCAGTTATGAAAAAATCATTTGGTGACCTTAAATAATTTCCCAAAACTGTTGAACTAAACCTTATTTACATATAACCACATCAAATTTAAAACCTTTATTCAATATTTTGCAGGGACCAACTCTAAAAGAAGTATATCACCAAAGGCAAAAAAATAAAAGCCTTGTCCCTTGTGGAAAAGGCTATTAAGTCTCAAAAGGTGAAAAGAATAAACTACCATTTGCCTTGGGACTTAACTGTTCTGGCCACTCTCCATACTCCCACAGGGTTTCTGTGACAGAAAGGACCAATAAAATGGCTCTACCGATAACATCTAAAAAAATATTGGCTTCTTATCCTTATTTAGTTACTTTACTAATAACAAAGGGGAGACTAAAAGCGTTAAATTATTTAAACATGATGTACACAATATAATTGTTCCTTATAACAAATTTCAATTTCAGACATTATTTCAAACTAATAACTATTGACAAGTAGCATTAACTGATTATAGAGGACAAATTCTATTCCACTTACCTAAAAGTCCTCTGTTACAATTTGTGAGACAAAATCCTATAATTTTTTCTCACAACTGTTATACTGACGGCTCGTATAATGGTAAAGCCGTGGCAGTTATTAATAATTAATCTCATGTATTGAACACCTCTAAATCCTCAGCCCAGAAGACAGAGCTGAGGGCAGTTTTGTGTACCTTCACTGCCCTGGAATTTTCAAAATTTAATTTATACACTGATTCTTGTTATATCGCAGAATTGTTTCCTCATATCAAAACAGCTTCCATTCCAACCAACAAAACTACAATTTTGGAGCTATTAACTCAATTACAGCAGCTGATTAATAAAAGAAAGGAACAATTATTTGTGGGCCATATTGGGTCCCATTTTGGTCTTCCGGGACCTTTACAGCAAGGCAATCAATTGGCTAATGCCTTGACGAAGCCTACTGTGTGTGCTGCAAAAGAGGCTGTGACAGTTACTCAGTCTCAACTTTCCCATAAAATTCATCATCAAAATGCTACTGCCTTACATTATCAGTTCCATTTACCCAGGGTAACAGCTAAACAAGTTAAGAATTGTTTGGCTTGTCCCACTTTTGTTCTAGCTCCGGGAGGAGTCAACTCTCAAGGACTGAGACCTAACGTGCTATGGAAAATGGATGTTACACATCTTTCCAGTTTTGGGAAGTTGTCACATTTACATGTTTCTGTGGATACATTTTCTCATGTTATTTTAGCTTCAGCAAGAACTGGAGAAGCTTATAAGGATGTGGTGCAACATTTATTTTTGCTTTTTCCCAGCTAGGAATGCCAAAACAGCTTAAAACAGATAATGGACCTGCTTATACATCTAAATGTTTTCAACGATTTTGTCCCCAATTTAACATTTCCCATTCTACTGGCATTCCTTATAACCCACAGGGCCAAGCCATAGTTGAAAGAGCCCATCAAACTTTAAAAAATCAAACAATTAAATTACAAGAGGGAGAGTTTAAATATAGTTCTCCCTATCATATTTTGAATCATGCTTTATTTGTGATAAATCATTTAAATTTGGATTCTATGGACAATTCAACTATGACCAGGCACTGGAACCCAGAAGGAAATGTCCAACCTTTGGTAAAATGGAAAGATCTCCTTACAGGCCAATGGAGAGGGCCTGATATATTATTGACTAGTGGAAGGAGCTATGCTTGCATATTCCCACAGAATGAATCACCTCCTATTTGGATTCCCGATTGATTCATTCGGAATGCCTCCAGTAATCTGCCAACTAAGATGAGTGACAAAGATCAGGACACTTCAGAGGAATGAAGGATGAACAGCAGTTCCTGTCACTAACCAACAGGAGGATCTGTTCTTTCTACTACAGGAGGCTTTGTCTTGGGTAGATCAGGATCTGCAACATCAGCATCGTTACATTGACAGAGAAACCATAACGCGCCAGATGAGAGACCTCTCCTTATGGGATGAAAATCCACGGTCTAGATTGTCTCGAACAAGACGAGCCACACTCAGATGAAGCATTTCTAGCGTTCGTCGTTCGCAACTACCAACCTGGGAACAAATGGAATTATTGGTCAAAAAGTCAGGGAATGTGGTAATATTGCAAAA
>NW_006956119.1:0-762 GCF_000164805.1 Carlito syrichta
CTTCAGTTTTGTAGTCTGTAATACTACCCACTTGATAGGATTGTTGTGAGATTAAATGTGTTAATATACGTTAGGGGCTTAGAACAGTTTCTGGCATACAGTAAGTGCTCAATCATTTATTTCTGCCCTTTTGCCACACTGGTTCCTGCACATAATTAGCTCAGGCTCGTTTCTTCTGCTACGGCCTCCCAACATGTGTTGTAAGCATAAAATGAGGGCAATATCTTAAGCATTGATTCAACCGCTCCTCAAAGCAGGTCCCCAGTCTGAGCTCTTTGTGAGCCATTTCTACTGGGCTAACCATCAGGTGCCTCCCAGGCTCATGGCACCTGCTCTGGGAGCAGTAGACTTCACTGGACCTTTGAGCACCAAATCTTTATGTGCAGAATCTTAAAACACATTGTGCAGGTCAGTGGCACATTTTCTTCTGAAGCCAATGGAACAAAACTGCGGCTTTCAGGATTCAGGAGAGACATTTCTGCCTTAGGGTTTTGCAGTTTTACTGCCACAAGAGGACTCTACGTATGCTGCTAACGGATGCTGAGAGGCTCTCCCAGCCGCTGTAAGAAACTGTGGAGAGAATGTTTCAGATCTACTCACTTAGCGATTTTCAAGTATACAAGACATTATCATTAATGATTGTCACCGTGTTATACTGTACTATAAATCTCCAGAATTTAATCATCCCATCTAGTGAGACTTTGCAGCCTCTCACCAACATCTTCCCATGCTAAGAACTAATGATGAATGAATGTGACTTGG
>NW_006956120.1:0-821 GCF_000164805.1 Carlito syrichta
CAGGCTGTACTAGTTTACACTCCCATCAAGAGTATAGTAATGTTCCCATTTTGCTGCATCTTCTGCAGCATCTGTTGTTTTTTGAGTTATTGATTATAGCCATCCTGGCTGAAGTTAGGTGGCATCTTAGTGTAGTTTCAATTTGCATTTCTTTCTTTTTTTTTTTTTTGAGTTGGAGTCTCACTCTGTCACCCAGACTGGAATGCAGTGGCCGCTCCCGGCCACCGCAACCTCGACCTGCTGGGCTCCGGTGATCCTTCCGCCTCAGCCTTCTGAGTAGCCAGAATTACAGGCATGCTCTACCATGCCCGGCTAATTTTTTTGATTTTTTTATTGTAGAGATGAGGTGTCGCCTGCCCAGGAGGGTCTCGAACCCGCAGACTCAGGCAATCCACTCACCTTAGCCTCCCAAAGGCATGGGATTACAGGCTGAGCCACTGAGCCCGGCTGGTTACTCTGTTTTATAAAGTACTGTCAGCTCAAGGAAATTAGTGAGTAATGCTGTCATGAGACAATCTTAAGTGGATTAATAATATAGGATTTTGGTGAGAATTAAATGTGATAATGTATGTAAAGCATGTAGTGCAGACACATATCAAATGTTCCAAAACCTTTTATCTATCATTGTCAATATTATTATTTAATCTTGATGTGATTAAAATATCTGGGTAGATGTCATGAAATTTATTTTATGTACAAATTTATCTCTTGGGGCAAAGCCAGGTTGGCATAGTTTTATCATGCTAAGGCTTTGGATATAGACTCACATCCTACATGATGCAAGACCACTGATAAATGGGCCCAGAACTTGGATGGCCTTA
>NW_006956120.1:1530-3498 GCF_000164805.1 Carlito syrichta
GTGGTATTACATCTTCTTGAATAAGATGTGGAACAATACTCACAGGTTATTGTCGACCAAAAAAAAATCTTCTCTGTGCCTTTGGTGTCCATAGTTTTTATTGGGACTTGATTATAAAGTGCTCTTGTGGCTCAGTCTCCTGGAGATAAGACCAATGCCCTGGAGGTTACAACTGATATGTCATGTCTCACAGTCTATCCCAAACCACACTGTTAGACTGTCCAGTGGCCAAAGTCCCCAGGTAAGCAAAGGCACTGCTATCAGGACACCAACTCCAGGGCCTTAGAGAACACCTTTCATTAGCTGAGGGCAGTGGCCAGTTTTTCTTTGCTACACAGTGTTTTTGCCACCAACTAAAGACACAGTTAGGTTTGTTTGTTTCTTTCTGTTTTTAGTTTTTAGGAATTCCTTTTAAATAATTTAGTTTAGTTTTATAAGTACATAAAGCATAGAAGGTTCCAAATCTAAAAAATAATGGCTATTCAGGGTAGTCTGGCATCTATTCCTGCCTCTTTACTCTGTTCCATCATGCTTCTATTGGAAACTTTTAATTTCTTTAAATTTTTCTTAATGTAAGAAAACATATAATAACTTTATATGCCTCTTTGTTTTAGATGACTAGCAGCCCCAGCACAATTTTTTGATAGAAGTTCTTCATCTTTACAGATTTGCAATACCACCTCTGTCATCTATCACATCCATTATATATGTAGGTCTTTCTACAAACACTGTTCTGCACCATTTATCTACCCAACACCAACGCCACATTGTCCTCATTACTGAAACAGTATAATAAAATATTATCTGATAGAGAAACTCCTCCTGTCTTATTCTTTTTCTTCAAGGATGTCTTACTCTTTCTCAGCTGTTTATATTTGATTTAAATTTTAGACTCAACTTATTAAATTCATTCAAAAATATTGCTCTATTATCATCAGGACATTGAATTATACATCAATTTGGTGAGAGCTGACATTCTTAAAATATAGTCCTTTAATCTATGAATATCATATATCTGTTCATATATTTAGATAGAATTTAGTATTTTTAATAAAGTTTTATTATTTTCTCCAACATGGTCTTATGCATTTTTGTTAGATTTATTTCTATGCACATCATGTTTTCAGTGATTCTCTAAAAGCAGGATATTCTAAATGCCAGTTTTCTTAACTGTTTTATTCCTGTTTGTAGCTAGTATATAGAAATTACACAAGTGGGACCAGCAATTCCCCTATTGGGAATATACCCAGAGGAACTCAAATCATTCTACAAAAAAGATACATGCACACATATGTTTGTAGCAGCTCTATTCACAATAGAAAAACATGTAACCAACTGTGTTGCCCATCGAAGCTGGACTGGATAAAAAAATGTGGACTTTGCAGCAAATTGGATGGATTTGGAGTTGATCATACTCAGTGATTTATCACAGAAACAAAGAACTGAGTTCCATATGTTCTCACTCATGTTCAAGGTGACCTTGAACAATTATAATGCTATAAGAAAGCGATTGGAAGTAGCAGAAAACTGTCAGGGGAAGTGGGGGTGGGACTGGCAGTTGGTGGAAACTGCTAGGGGAAGGAGGGACATACCTCATCAAAAAGGGTACATGCATGATCAGTGTTTGTATACATAACCCTGAATTGTACCCCAAATCTTTATAATAAATAAATTAAAAATCACATGCACAGAAATATATGGAAATATAAAAGACCACAAATAGCCAAAATGACCCTTAGCAAAAGAAACGAAAACAGAAGGTATCACACATCCAGATTTAAAACTCTACTATAAAGCTTCAATAATCAAAACAGCTTGGTATTGGTACAAGAACAGGCATATAGATCAATGGAACAGGAGAGAGATGCTGGAAGCAAAACCTCAATTTCTCAACCACCTCATCTTCGACAGAGCCTCCACCAACAGCCAATGGGGAAAGGAGAACATATTCAGAAAATGGTGCTGGAA
>NW_006956121.1:0-827 GCF_000164805.1 Carlito syrichta
TCTGGGGGAAAAGAATCCTCCAGAATTCTTATAAGATAATGTATGTGGGAGAAGTGGCAATATGGCGATGGGGCAACCCCGTCTGTGAAACCCTCTGCAAAGGAGAACTGCAGTGGGTCTCTGACTCTCACCCCGGGGGCTGCGGACCCCAACATCACAGCGTGATCTTCATATGGAGCTCAGCCATTGCCACCTCTGGGGCATCGCAGCGGACTGAACAGTCACTGCAGTGCAAACAGCGCTGCCGCCGCCACTGCCACAGCCCCCCCCTGCCACCACCACCACTGCGGCCTCCGTGGCAGCCATATCACATCACACCACCTGGGCCGGAGGCGATCCACTTCAGTCCTTCAAGTCCCTTCAGGGAAGATCTGCTGGAATCACTGCCACCTCACCTGTGACCGAGATGTCCTGCCCACCATAAGTCTCCTGCCGTCTGCCCTGAGGCAGGCAGCCATCTTTAGCCTCTACCATTCCTGTCTGGCCCCACGCAGCTGAGATACCACCACCTGCTGGTGAAACAAGGTAACAACACCGAAATGGGAGAAACACGCTTGAAAAAGACAGGCCAACGTGTTGAACGGAGGGTGATCTGAACTGTCCTTCACCGCAGACCAGGGGCAACTGACCCTAACTGCAAACTAATTTGCCAGCTTGAAAAGAAAGCTAGAAATCAGAACTGAAAGGACATTGGACTTAAATGAAATGTCTCAGTGTGTGCTTCATTGATTCTGTTAGTTTAATGACTTAATTCTATTCCCACTGTATTGTTTCTTTTTTTCTTTTTTCCTCTTCCTTTTCTTCTCTTTCTTCTCTCTGTAAACCAT
>NW_006956122.1:0-801 GCF_000164805.1 Carlito syrichta
AAAATCCTTCAGGTTATTAAATAATATCAAAATGTTAAAAATAATAATAATAATATCAAAATGTTCACTGAATGTCTCAGGCAGTCCAGACTGCTGCAACAAAAAGCCATACACTCAATGGCTTGTAAATAACAGAAATTTACTTCTCCCCATTTTGGAGGCTGGAAGTTTGAAATCCAGGAGCTAGTCTGATTGGGTTCTGGTGAAAGCTTCATTTGAGCTGCAGGCAGTCAACTCGTCCCTGAATTCTTATGTGGTAGAGAGAGAGAGGAAGCAAGTTCTCTCTCATCCATAAGGGCACTAATCCCATCCATGAGGACCCCACCCTCGAGACCCAATCACCCCCCAAGAGCCTCACACCCTAATACCATCTCGTTGGGGGCTGGTTTCAACATATTAATTTGGGGACATAAACATTCAGACTATAACTCTAAGTGAATCCAGTTTAAGTTAACGTTCTTACTTGTATTTCAGTAAAGGGTGTCACATTTTGCTTTTTCCCCCCATTTATCACCAATTGACTCTCCATCCATGTGCCTCCCCCACAGATGTGGGAGAAGACAGAGACTGGATGGGCATGAGTCCCTGGAAAGTTGTGGCTCCTCCTATTCAGACCAACAGTGTCAGGGCAGCAGTGCCTGGAAAGGCTTTGAAGGGCAGGAACGGTGTTACAGTGACCTCCCTGAGAGGCTATACACCTTTTAGTTCGACAGCTTTGGGCTGGAACATATGTATGTCCTTAAACAAATGACCTGTCTCTCCAAGTGTCCCAGGAGAAACTAGGCCCAAGACAGCAAGTCT
>NW_006956123.1:0-676 GCF_000164805.1 Carlito syrichta
CTTTCTCCACTTTGGATACCCAACATCTCGCTGAGTGAGTACCCAGTCCTTCTCGGTATTATTTTGAGAGCAGATGGGTATATTAAATGGTGGCAAAATTCTTGTGGCTATACTGGGATTGGCTCCTCCAGGCATCAGCATTTCAATCCACCAATATCCTTTATTACTTTGGGTTGGACTATTAGTGATTAAAGACTTTAAGGTGCACATTAAAGAAGAGGCTCTATAGTTTTTGAGAACTGAATTATCATAAAAACAAATGGGAGGTAAACAAGAATGTCCTTCATAAGAAAAATTATTATTAATAATGTGTTTTGTTTGAGTATAAAGTAGGTCCTCCCATTAATTGAAAGGAATCAGAAAATACATTAATAACCTCATTATCCCTAGTGACAGGTTGAAATGTTGGAGGATTAGGCATATAAGCCCAGTAGGTCTTATAAGCCACAGCTTCAGAGGCTGGAGCTATTTGACTCATCACTAGAGCAATCATAGCTAAAAACAGAATTACCAGCCTGATGTTAGTTTTTTGCAATATTCTCTGACTTTTTGACCAATAATTCCATTTGTTCCCAGGTTGGTAGTTGCGAACGACGAACGCTAGAAATGCTTCGTCTGAGTGTGGCTCGTCTTGTTCGAGACGATCTAGACCGTGGATTTTCATCCCATAAGGAGA
>NW_006956124.1:0-757 GCF_000164805.1 Carlito syrichta
CTCCTGGCCACGCTGCCACGAAACCCACTCTCTTGGGTTTCTAGACATTGCTATTCCTCCCCTGGTCTGCTCCTTCTTTGCCACAATCATGTGATTTTCCTGTAGTCACTCCTTAAGTGATGGTGTCCCTGAAACTGTGTCACCCATCCTCTCTCTCCCCTTCTCACACCCTCACATTTTCTGTGTTATCTCCCCACATTAGGATCTCTTTGCTTCAGTTTTGTAGTCTGTAATACTACCTACTTGATAGGATTGTTGTGAGATTAAATGTGTTAATATACGTTAGGGGCTTAGAACAGTTTCTGGCATACAGTAAGTGCTCAATCATTTATTTCTGCCCTTTTGCCACACTGGTTCCTGCACATAATTAGCTCAGGCTCGGTTTCTTCTGCTATGGCCTCCCAACATGTGTTGTAAGCATAAAATGAGGGCAATATCTTAAACATTGATTCAACCGCTCCTCAAAGCAGGTCCCCAGTCTGAGCTCTTTGTGAGCCATTTCTACTGGGCTAACCATCAGGTGCCTCCCAGGCTCATGGCACCTGCTCTGGAAGCAGTAGACTTCACTGGACCTTTGAGCACCAAATCTTTATGTGCAGAATCTTAAAACACATTGTGCAGGTCAGTGGCACATTTTCTTCTGAAGCTAATGGAACAAAACTGCAGCTTTCACGATTCAGAGATACATTTCTGCCTTAGGGTTTTGCAGTTTTACTGCCACGAAGAGGACTCTACGTATGCTGCTAACGGATGCTGA
>NW_006956125.1:0-3722 GCF_000164805.1 Carlito syrichta
TCAACGAGTTGACTGATGAGTTGGCCACTAGTTAACTCAGTTAACTTGATTTTTGCTGGTTTGCTGACATAAGTAGTCAGCCGACTAGTTCACCGAATAGTAAGCTGGCCTAAATAGGCAGCTGACTAGTTAGCTGAACTAACTTCTCAGCTGACAAGTTGGCTGAGTAGTTGGCCGATTGGTTAACTGACTCAACTAGTTGGCTGGCTATTCGGCCGACTGGTTAGCTGACAACTAATAGGCCATCAAGTGAGCTGATATTTGAGCTGACTTAACGATTCAGCTGTTGAGTGAGTCTACTGGTCAGCTTATTTAACTAGTCGGCCGGAGATTGAGCTGACTGGTCAGTTGATTTAACTCGTCCACCTGTAGTGAGCCTACTGGTGAGCTGACTTAACTAGTTGGCCAGTGACTGAGCTGACTGGTCAGCTGAATTTAGTCGGCTGGTGAGTGAGCCACCTGGTCAGAAGAATTAACAAGTCAGCTGGTGAGTGAGCCAACCAGTGAGCCAACTTAAATAATTGGCTGACGAGTGAGCCAACGGGTTAGTGCCTTAACAGGTAAGTCAGCGAGTGAGCCAACTGCTGAGCTGACTTAACTAGTCAGCTGGCAAGCAAGGTGACTAGTGAGCTATACAGTTGGCTTGCTAGCAAGCTGACAAGTTTGTTGACCTGTTGGCAGGCGAGTGAGCCATCTAATGAGCTGACTGGTTGGCAGGCGAGGGAGCTGACTAGTTAGCTGACCTGATGGAAAGCGAGCAATCCCACTAATTAGCTGACGAGCTAGCTGGGTTGCTAGCTGATTAGATAGCTAAGTAACTAGCTGATTTGCAATCTGACTTAACTAGCTAACTGACTAGCTAGCTGGCTATCTAGCTGAAATAACCAGGTAGCAAACAAACTATCTAGCTGTCTAGCAAGCTGACTTAAGCTAGCCAACTGGTTAGTTAGCTGGCTAGCTGACTTAACTAGCTAGCTGACTAGCTAGCAGACTAGCTAGCTGACTTAACTAGCTGACCAGGTAGATGGCTGGCTAGCTGGCTAGCTAGCTGACTTAATTACCTAGCTATCTGGTGGGCTAAATGACCAGCCAGCTGGCTTAACTAGCTAGCTACCTGGCTGGCTAGCTGGCTAGGCAGCTGGTTAGCTAGCTAGCTGGCTGGCCAGCTGGCTATCCAGCCAGGTTAAATAGCCAGCCAGCTGGCTGGACAGTCGGATAGCAAGCAGTCTTAACTAGACAGCCATCTTGCTTGTCAGTTGTCTAGCTAGCCTGTTTAACTAGCTGGCCACCTACCTGACCAGCCTGCTAACCCTCCGGCTTTATTTGCCAGACACCTAGCTAGCCAACGGAAAAACCAGCTGACTTAACTAGATGACTTAACAAGATAGACGTCAGGCTAGTCAGCTAGGTTAACTAGCTAGCCATAAACTACACAGCCGGCTAAAAAGCTCACTTAACTTGCTGTCTTAACTAGCTAGCCAACCAGCTAGCCAGCTGACTTAATTAGCTAGCTGCCTACCTAGCCTGATGGCTAGCCAGCTGAATTAACTAGTTGACATAACCAACCAGCCAGCTGGCTAGCAAGCTGACTTGAATAGCTAGCTACCTAGCTGACCAGATGAATAGCCACTTGAATTAATTAGCAGAATTAACCAACTAGCCAGCTGGCTAGTCAGCTGACTTAAGCAGGTGACTGAACTCGTTAACCAGCTGGATAGCCAGCTGATTTAACTAACTGACATCACTAGCAAAGGAGGTGGCCAGCCAGCTAACTTAACTAGTTAACTGCATACATATACTGCATGCTTGCCAGCTGACTTAACTCTCTAGCTACCTAGTTATCTAGCTGGCTAGTGAGTTGACTTAACTAGGTGACCTAACTAGCTACCCAGCTGACTAGCCAGCTGAATTAACTAGTTAGCTAGCCAGCTAGGCAGCTGGCAAGCTAGCTGATATAACTAGCTGACTTAACTAACTAGCCAGCTGACTTAATTAGCTGACATAACTAGCTAGCTACATAGTTAGACCGCTGACTTTACAAGCTGAAATAACTATCTAGATACCTAGCTAGCTATCTAGCTAGCTAGCTGACTTACCTAGCTGACTTAACTAGGCTGCTAGTTGACATAACTAGCTGACTTAACTAACTGACTACCTAGCTAGCCAACTGACTTAGCTTGCTAAAATAAGTAGCTAGCAAGCTGTCTATCCAAATGACATAACTAGATTTTTAATTAGCTAGCAAACTGGCTAGCCAACTGACTTAATGAGGTGACTTAACTAGCTAACCAACTGGTTAGTGAGCCAACTTAACTAGTTGATTAATGAGCTAGGTAGCTGCCCAGCCAGGTGACTAAACTAACTGAATTAACTAGTAATCTTGCTGGCTAGCCAGCTGACATATCTAGCTCTCTACCTCTCCAGCCACCTGGATAGCCAGCTCACTTAACTAGCTGACTTAATTAGGTAGTCAACTGGCTAGTAAACTGACTTAACTAGGTCACTACCTGTCATAACTATCTTTCTTTACTAGAGGCCTGCTTTCTCTCCAGCTGAATTAACTAGCTTGCAACAAAGCTAGCCATCTGGCTATCCAGCTGAATTAACTAGGTGACATATTTAGCTAGACAGCTTTCTAGCCAGCTGAATAAATATCAAGCTACCTAGCTTTCCAGTGGGCTTGTCAGCTGACTTAACTAGGTGAATTAACTATCTAGCCAACTGGCTACACAGCTGGCACAACTAGCTAGTTACCTAGCCAGCAAGCCGGCTAACAAGCTGACTTAACTAGCTGACTTAACTAGCTATCCAGGTGGCTAGTCAGCTGACTTAATTGCCTAGCTACCTAGCTAGACAGCAGGCTAACTAGCTGACTTAACTAGCTGACTTAATGAAGCAGCCAGCTGACTAGCTAGCAGACTTAACTACCTAACTACCTAGCTAGACAGCTGAATAGCCAGCTGACTTAACAAGTCGACATAACTAGACCCCATATGGCTAGCCAGGTGACATAACTTGCTACCTACCTTCATAGCCCGCTGGCTTGCCAGCTTATTTAACTACCTAACTACCTAGCTAAACTGCTGGCCAGCGAGCTGACTTAAGTAGGTGACAAATATCTAGCCAGCTGGCTAACCAGCTGACTTTATCATCTAGCTAGCTAGTTAGCTTACTCGTTATCTATCATGCTAGTTAGGGTTCTTAATTATCTGAGTTAACTCATTAACTAAAAAGCTACCTAGCTGACTCAACCAGCTTTCTTAACTCATTGGCTAACTAGTTAGCTATCTGACATCCAGCTGACTTAACCCTTCAGTTAAGTAGCTAACTATCTGACTCAACCTGCTGACTTAGCACTTTAGATAAATAGCAAGCTAGTTGTCTTAACCAACTGACTAAGTAAGGAAGATTACTTAACTAGATGACTTAGCTAGCAGATTGAACTACTTAGCCAGTTGACTTAACTGGCTGACTTAACTAGTTATCTAGCTGACTTAACTACATGAATTAGAAAGTTAGCTAACTATTTAACTACGTGAATAAGTAACTGACTTAACTAATCAGCTAACTAGTTAGGTACCAGTTAAGTAGTTGACTTAAATAGTTAGCTAATTAGTGAGCTGGCTGACTTAGCTAGCAGATTTAGTTAACTGACACCTAATTGGCTAATGAGATAGCTAGCAGACTTAATGAGTTGGTTAACGAGTTAGATAACTGTTTTG
>NW_006956126.1:0-763 GCF_000164805.1 Carlito syrichta
CCACCCACACTGCTCTCACCAAACGGAACTTCTCATCCTCTTCTTACCTGATCTGTCCTGGCATTTGACACTCCTGGCCACGCTGCCACGAAACCCACTCTCTTGGGTTTCTAGACATTGCTATTCCTCCCCTGGTCTGCTCCTTCTTTGCCACAATCATGTGATTTTCCTGTAGTCACTCCTTAAGTGATGGTGTCCCTGAAACTGTGTCACCCATCCTCTCTCTCCCCTTCTCACACCCTCACATTTTCTGTGTTATCTCCCCACATTAGGATCTCTTTGCTTCAGTTTTGTAGTCTGTAATACTACCTACTTGATAGGATTGTTGTGAGATTAAATGTGTTAATATACGTTAGGGGCTTAGAACAGTTTCTGGCATACAGTAAGTGCTCAATCATTTATTTCTGCCCTTTTGCCACACTGGTTCCTGCACATAATTAGCTCAGGCTCGGTTTCTTCTGCTACGGCCTCCCAACATGTGTCGTAAGCATAAAATGAGGGCAATATCTTAAGCATTGATTCAACCGCTCCTCAAAGCAGGTCCCCAGTCTGAGCTCTTTGTGAGCCATTTCTACTGGGCTAACCATCAGGTGCCTCCCAGGCTCATGGCACCTGCTCTGGGAGCAGTAGACTTCACTGGACCTTTTGAGCACCAAATCTTTATGTGCAGAATCTTAAAACACATTGTGCAGGTCAGTGGCACATTTTCTTCTGAAGCTAATGAACAAAACTGCAGCTTTCAGATTCAGGAGAGACATTTCTG
>NW_006956127.1:0-3296 GCF_000164805.1 Carlito syrichta
AAGGAATCAGAAAATACACTAATAACCTCATTATCCCTAGTGACAGGTTGAAATGTTGGAGGGTTAGGCATATAAGCCCAGTAGGTCTTATAAGCCACAGCTTCAGAGGCTGGAGCTATTTGACTCATCACTAGAGCAATCATAGCTAAAAACAGAATTACCGGCCTGATGGTAGTTTTTTGCAATATTACCACATTCCCTGACTTTTTGACCAATAATTCCATTTGTTCCCAGGTTGGTAGTTGCAAACGACGAACGCTAGAAATGCTTCATCTGAGTGTGGCTCGTCTTGTTCGAGACAATCTAGACCGTGGATTTTCATCCCATAAGGAGAGGTCTCTCATTTGGCGCGTTATGGTTTCTCTGTCGGTGTAACGATGCTGATGTTGCAGATCCTGATCTACCCATGACAAAGCCTCCTGTAGTAGAAAGAACAGCTCCTCCTGTTGGTTAGTGACAGGAACTGCTGTTCATGCTTCATTCCTCTGACGTGTCATGATCTTTGTCACTCATCTTAGTTGGCAGATTACTGGAGGCACTCTGAATGAATCAATCGGGAATCCAAATAGGATTTGATTCATTCTGTGGGAATATGCAAGCATAGCTCCTTCCACTGGTCAATAATATATCAGTCCCTCTCCATTGGCCTGTAAGGAGATCTTTCCATTTTACCAAAGGTTGGACATTTCCTTCTGGGTTCCAGTGCCTGGTCATAGTTGAATTGTCCATAGAATCCAAATTTAAATGATTTATCACAAATAAAGCATGATTCAAATATGATAGGGAGAGCTATATTTAAACTCCCCCTCTTGTAATTTAATTGTTTGATTTTTTTAAAGTTTGATGGGCTCTTTCAACTATGGCTTGGCCTTGTGGGTTATAAGGAATGCCAGTAGAATGGGAAATGTTAAATTGGGAACAAAATCGTTGAAAACATTTAGATGTATAAGCAGGTCCATTATCTGTTTTAAGCTGTTTTGGCATTCCTAGCTGGGAAAAAGCAAAAATAAATGTTGCACCACATCCTTATAAGCTTCTCCAGTTCTTGCTGAAGCTAAAATAACATGAGAAAATGTATCCACAGAAACATGTAAATGTGACAACTTCCCAAAACTGGAAAGATGTGTAACATCCATTTTCCATAGCACGTTAGGTCTCAGTCCTTGAGAGTTGACTCCTCCCGGAGCTAGAACAAAAGTGGGACAAGCCAAACAATTCTTAACTTGTTTAGCTGTTACCCTGGGTAAATGGAACTGATAATGTAAGGCAGTAGCATTTTGATGATGAATTTTATGGGAAAGTTGAGACTGAGTAACTGTCACAGCCTCTTTTGCAGCACACACAGTAGGCTTCGTCAAGGCATTAGCCAATTGATTGCCTTGCTGTAAAGGTCCCGGAAGACCAAAATGGGACCCAATATGGCCCACAAATAATTGTTCCTTTCTTTTATTAATCAGCTGCTGTAATTGAGTTAATAGCTCCAAAATTGTAGTTTTGTTGGTTGGAATGGAAGCTGTTTTGATATGAGGAAACAATTCTGCGATATAACAAGAATCAGTGTATAAATTAAATTTTGAAAATTCCAGGGCAGTGAAGGTACACAAAACTGCCCTCAGCTCTGTCTTCTGGGCTGAGGATTTAGAGGTGTTCAATACATGAGATTAATTATTAATAACTGCCACGGCTTTACCATTATACGAGCCGTCAGTATAACAGTTGTGAGAAAAAATTATAGGATTTTGTCTCACAAATTGTAACAGAGGACTTTTAGGTAAGTGGAATAGAATTTGTCCTCTATAATCAGTTAATGCTACTTGTCAATAGTTATTAGTTTGAAATAAAGTCTGAAATTGAAATTTGTTATAAGGAACAATTATATTGTGTACATCATGTTTAAATAATTTAACGCTTTTTAGTCTCCCCTTTGTTATTAGTAAAGTAACTAAATAAGGATAAGAAGCCAATATTTTTTTAGAAGTTATCGGTAGAGCCATTTTATTGGTCCTTTCTGTCACAGAAACCCTGTGGGAGTATGGAGAGTGGCCAGAACAGTTAAGTCCCAAGGCAAATGGTAGTTTATTCTTTTCACCTTTTGAGACTTAATAGCCTTTTCCACAAGGGACAAGGCTTTTTTTTTTGCCTTTGGTGTTATACTTCTTTTAGAGTTGGTCCCTGCAAAATATTGAATAAAGGTTTTAAATTTGATGTGGTTATATGTAAATAAGGTTTAGTTCAACAGTTTTGGAAAATTATTAAGGTCACCAAATGATTTTTTCATAACTGCAAAGGTTGA
Organism: Carlito syrichta; assembly: GCF_000164805.1. NCBI lineage: Eukaryota > Metazoa > Chordata > Mammalia > Primates > Tarsiidae > Carlito > Carlito syrichta. Next base: position 2,294 of record NW_006956127.1, read on the forward strand.
TGACTCACTGTTTGTATGTTTAATACATGGCCAAGATATGTGAAAGGAGAATTGTTTTGAATCTTTTCAGGAGAAATTTTTGAACCGTAATCAATGAGAGCAGTAAGTTTCATCAAGGATCTCATGTAAAGAGGCATGATTTTCGTGAGCCAGCAAAATATCAGAATTAGTAACGTCCTGAACCCAAAAAGCAACATGACTAGAGTCAAATCCAGAGTCACCTCTAGGCAGGTTAAAGTTTTACCTGCTTTGTGATAAGGCAAGAGCAGCAACTGGGCTATTCACTGACCTTTGTTAAACTGCACTGCTTTGCTAGGGGGAACAACAAGCACCTGGATTTCTCCTTTGTAATCCAAATCCACCAATTCAGGAATAATGGAAATTCCTTGTAAAGACAAGGAACTTCTGACTTATATTATACCCACTATTCCTTCCAGGAGAGGGCCCTTTACTCCCATAGGAATTGGGGTTACTGGAACATCTGGAGTTAATATTGCAGTGGTGGAGGAACACAAGTCCAGTCCTGTGCTTCCAGGGGTGCCTAGGATGAGTTCTGTGATGGATCAGAAGGAACGAACAGGTTCATGGCGGAAGCTGCACCCCTATTGTCAGCTGGGGCCAAGGTTGGCCCCTCTGGAAGTTTCCCTGAGCCAGGGTGGCTTGCTGTTGATTTAAAGGAGTGCCGTTTTTATGAAATGTAGATAGGCATTCTCTAGCCCAATAAAAGCCTTTTTAGCATTTGGGACACAAGCTTTTTGGTCGATTAGCCCCAGTAAGTGGTGATGGTATGCCGTGTAAGCCAGCCATACCTTGCTAGCCAGACAATCTCTGTTAATGTGTCTGACTTGACCACAGTTAAAGCAAGACTGTAATGAGACATCCTTTTGCTTATTACTTATATACTTTTGCTTATATTACTTATATATTGTTTATATTGCTTATATATTACTTATATTATTTATTTTACTTATATTACTTACACATTAATTATATACTTTTGCTT
>NW_006956128.1:0-799 GCF_000164805.1 Carlito syrichta
TTGTTGTGAGATTAAATGTGTTAATATATGTTAGGGGCTTAGAACAGTTTCTGGCATACAGTAAGTGCTCAATCATTTATTTCTGCCCTTTTGCCACACTGGTTCCTGCACATAATTAGCTCAGGCTCGGTTTCTTCTGCTACGGCCTCCCAACATGTGTTGTAAGCATAAAATGAGGGCAATATCTTAAGCATTGATTCAACCGCTCCTCAAAGCAGGTCCCCAGTCTGAGCTCTTTGTGAGTCATTTCTACTGGGCTAACCATCAGGTGCCTCCCAGGCTCATGGCACCTGCTCTGGGAGCAGTAGACTTCACTGGACCTTTGAGCACCAAATCTTTATGTGCAGAATCTTAAAACACATTGTGCAGGTCAGTGGCACATTTTCTTCTGAAGCTAATGGAACAAAACTGCAGCTTTCAGGATTCAGGAGAGACATTTCTGCCTTAGGGTTTTGCAGTGTTACTGCCACGAGAGGACTCTACGTATGCTGCTAACGGATGCTGAGAGGCTCTCCCAGCAGCTGTAAGAAACTGTGGAGAGAATGTTTCAGATCTACTCACTTAGCGACTTTCCAGCATACAAGACATTATCATTAATGATTGTCACCGTGTTATACTGTACTATAAATCTCCAGAATTTAATCATCCCATCTAGTGAGACTTTGCAGCCTCTGACCAACATCTTCCCATCTAAAGAACTAATGATGAATGAATGTGACTTGGGAGAGGCCATGCCATGCAGATTGTTCACTCTTCGAGGTCAAGGTCAAAATTCTTGTGCATACCTGTGTGGCCACCA
>NW_006956129.1:0-7176 GCF_000164805.1 Carlito syrichta
GAGTAGCTTCAGTAAAATTGATACCTGTTCTTCTTTGAAAGTCTGATAGTAGATTCAGTTGTGAGTCCCTCAGGTTTTGGGGGGGATTGGGAAACTGCTAATTACTGTTTCAATCTCACCACTTGTTATTGGTCTGTTCGCGGTTTGTATTTCTTCCTGAATCAAGATTGGAAGCTCATGTTTTCAAGAATACATTAATTTCTTCTTCATTGTCTAGTTTGTTGTATAGACATGTTCATAATAATCTCAGATGATCACTTGAATTTCCATTGTATCAGTTGTAATGTCTCCATTTTCATTTCTTTCTTTTTTATTTCAATACCTTTGGGGGAAACAAATAGTTTTTGGTGTACCCACCACCCCCACCTGTGCACATTGCACCCAGTAGGTTAATTTTTTGTCCCTCCACCACTTACTCCCTCCCTCTTTTGAGTCTCTGGTGTCCATTGTACCATTCTCTATGTCTTTGCATATCCTTAGTTTAGCTCTCACTTATTTTATTATAATAAAAATGTGGGGTACAATTCAGGATTAGGTATGCAAACATTGATCATGCAGGTACCCTTGTTGATGAGGTGTGCTCCTCCCTCCCCTAGCAGTTTCCCTCAACTGCTAGTCCCACTGAGCCTTCCCTGACAATTTCCCACTACTGTCAATTGCTTTCTTATAGTATTATAATTGTTCAAGCTCCATTTATGAGAACATATGGTACTCTGTTCTTTGCATCTGTGATAGATCACTGAGTATGATCGACTCTAAATCTATCCAAGTTGCTGCAAAGTCCATATGTTTGTCCTTCTTTATCACTGCATAATATTCCATTGTGTATATGTACCACATTTTTTAAATCCAGTCCAGCTTCGATGGGCAACATGATTGGTTCCATATTTTTGGTATTGTGAACAGTAGCTCTCACTTATAAGTGGCAACATGTGGTGTTTGGTTTTCTGTTCATGGGTTACTTTGCTTAGGATGATGTTCTCCAATTCCATCCAAGTTGCTGCAAAAGACATTTTTTTCTTTTTTCTTTTTTTTGACAGCTGGATAGTATTCCAGAGTGTGCATATACCACATTTTCATCATCCACTGATCGGTTGATGGGCATTTAAGTTTATCCCACACCTTTGCATTTGTGAATTGTGCTGGAATGAACAGGTTGGTGCAAGTATCTTTTTAATATAATGACCTCTGTTCCTTTGGGTGGATACTTAGCGGTGGGATTGCTGGATCAAATGGTAGATCTACTTTTAGTTCTTCGAGAAATCTCCATACATACCAATTTCCATAGAGGTTGTACTAACTTACACTCCTACCAACAGTGTATAGGTGTTCCCTTTTCCTGCAATTATGGTAGCATGTATTGTTTTTATTTTTAAATAATGACCATTCTGACAAGTGTAAGATGTATCTCATTATGGTTTGAATTTACATTTCCCGGACTATGAGTGATGTTGAGCATTTTCATTTTTTGGGGGGGTGGGCATTTGTATATCTTCTTTTGAGAGATGTCTGCTCATGTCATTTGCCCACTTTTTAATGTTTTTTTTCTTGTTGATTTGTTTGAGTTCTTTGTAGATTCTGGATATCAGTCCCCTTTCAGATGCATAGTTTGTGAATATCTTTTCCCATTCTGTAGGTTGCTTTTTTGTTCTGCTGATTATTTCTTTCACTGTGCAGAAACTTTTTAGTTTAATTAAGTCCTGTTTGCTTATTTTTCTTTTAGTTGCATTTGCTTTGGCGATTTTAGTCAAAAATTCTTTGCCTAGGGCAATATTCAGAAGAGTTTTTCCTAGTTTTTCTTCTAGGATTTTTGAGATTCCAGGTCTGAAATTTAAGTCTTTAATGCATCTTAGATAATTTTTGTATATGGTAAGAAAAAGTATGTTTCATTTTTTCTGTGTACAGCTATCCAATTTTCCCAGCACTATTTGTTGAATAAGGTCTCTCTCCCCCAGTATATGTTTTTGTCTGCTTTGTCAAATATCAGTTGGTTATATTTGAGTTTATTTTTGCATTCTCTATTCTGTTCCATCGGTCCACTTGAATGCTCTTGTACCAGTATCATGCTGTTTTTGTTATTACAGTCTTGTAGTATAATTTGAAACAGGTAATGGTGATGCCTCCAACTTTGTTCTTTTTGCTTAGGATTGCTTTGGCTATTTTAGCTCTTTGTTTTTGGCTTCATATTAATTTTAGGACTGTTTTTTCCAAATAGTGAGAAATGACATTGGTAGTTTCATAGGGATTGCACAGACTCTGTAGATTACTTTGGGCACTATCATCATTTTAACAATATTGATTCTTCCAACCCAAGAGCATTGGATGTTTTTCCATTTGTCTGTGCCCTGTACATTTTCATTCATGAGAGCTTTGCAGTTCTCCTTGCAGAAATCTTTCTCCTCCTTGGTTAAATAGACTCCTAAGTATTTTCACTTCTTGGCTGCTCTTGTAAATGGAATTGAGGTCTTGATCTGATTCTCAGCTTGGTCGCTAATGATGTGTAGTAGTGCTACTGATTTGTGTGTGTTGATTTTGTATCCTGAAACTTTACTGAATTCATCTATCGAGTCCAGGTGTCTTTTGGAGGAGTCTATAGGATTCTCTAGGTAGAATAATATAGTCGGCATACAGAGACAGCTTGATTTCTTCTTTTTCAATTTGGATGTGCTTTATTTCCTTTTCTTGCCTGACTGCTCTGGCCAGGACTTCCAGGACTATGTGAATAAGAGTGGTGAAAGTGGGCATTCTTTCCTTGTTCCTGTCCTGAGAGGGAATGCTATGAACATGTGGTGTTTTGTTTTCTGTTCCTGATTTAGTTTGATTAGGATGACGTTCTCCAATTTCATTTAAGTTGCTGCAAAAGACATTATTTCATTCTTTGTACTAGCTGAATAGTATTCCACAGTGTATATATATGGTTCAGGATGACACTGGCTGTGGGTTTGTCATATATGATTTTTACTATTTTGAGGAATGTTTCTCTATGCCTCTTTTGCTGAAGGTTTTTAGCATGAGGGGATGCTTTCTTATTATCTATTGAAATGATCATATGATTTATTTTTTATTTTATTTTTTATAGGGACAAGGGCTCACTATGTTGCCTGGGCTGGTCTTAAACTGCTAAGCTCAAGTGATCCTCCCATTTTGGCCTCCCAAAGTGCTGGGGTTAGAGGCTTGAGCCACAACATCTGGCCATGATTTTTGCTTTTGATTCTTTTTATGTAGTGTATCACACTTATTGACTTGTGTTTTTTGAACCATCCTTGCATTCCTTAGTTGAGGTGGATTTTTTTTTATGTGCTGTTTAATTTGGTTTGTTAATATTTTGTTGAGAATTTTTACATCTATGTTCCTGAGGGATATTGGTCTGTATTTCTGTTGTTGCTGTTGTTTCTTTTCCTGGCCTAATTATCAGAGTGATGCTGGCCTTCTTTAATGAATTAGGAAGAATTTTTTTCCTCTTCAATGTTTGGAATGGCTTCAGTAAAATTGGTACCAGCTCATCTTTGAAAATCTGGTAGAATTCAGCTGTGAGTCCATCAGGCCCTGACTTTTTTGGGGTGGGGGGAGACTTCTAACTACTGTTTGAAACTCACTACTCATTATTGGTCTCTTCAGGGTTTCTATTTCTCCTAAATTCAAGGTTAGGGAGTTGTATGTTTTCAAGAATGTATCCATTTCCTCTGGATTGTCTGATATCCTTGCATAGAATTGTTTAAAATAGTCTCAGATAGTCTCTTGAACTTTCATGCTATCAGTTGTAATGTTTTCATTTTCACTTCTGATTGCACTAATTTGAATCTTCTCTCTTCATTTCTTAATCTAGCTAGAAGTTTATCAATTTTGTTTTATTTTTTCAAATAATTAACTTTTTGGTTCCTGGATACTTTGCATTGCTTTTTTTAAAAAAATTCAATTTCATTTAGTTCTCCTTTGATCTTTGTTATTTCTTTTCTTCTGCTAGTTTTGGGTTTGGTTTGATGGTGTTTTTCCAGATTGTTGAGGTGTGATGATAGGTTGTTGATATGCACTCTATCAGTCTCATTAATGAAGGCCTTAAGCACTATAAATTTTCCTCTGAGCACAGCTTTGGCTGTGTCCCAGAGGTTTTGATAATTTGTTTCATCGTTGTCATTCATTTCAAGCAATTTTTAAATTTCCATCTTGATTTCTTGTTGACCCAAAGATAATTCAGAAACAGATTGTGTAATTCCATGTTTTTGTTTGGCCTTGTGTGTTCTACTTGGAGTTACTTTCTAGTTTTATTTCATTGTGGTCTGAGAAGGTTCTTGATATGATTTTGATATTTCTGAATTAATTGAGACTTGATTTGTTGCTTATCCAACAGTCTATCTTGGAGAATGTTCTATGATCTGGTGAGAAAAACGTTTCTTCTGTAGTTTTGGAGTGAAATGTTCTGTAGATGTTGGCTAGTTCTATTTGCACTAGAGTCTATTTTAACTACCATGTTTCTTTGTTGACTTTCTGCTTTGATGATCTGTCTATGGCTATCAATGGAGTGTCGGATTCTTCAACTATCATTGCATTGCTGTCCATTTTTTTTAAGGTCTAGTAGAATTTGCTTTATAAAGCTGGGGACTCTGGTGTTAGGTACATTTATATTTCAAATGGTTAAGTCTTCTTGTTGGATTGATTATTTTAAATTTTTATACCAGGAGGGACAAAAATGTATACACATTTTAAGTAACATCATTTATATATTACTTTTCAAAGCTGAATTGAATTACAATACCAATATGTAGTATGATGTTTGCTCAAAAGATGACATTGGCTGGGCACGGTGGCTCATCCTGTAATCCCAGCACTTTGGGGAGGCTGAGGCAAGAAGGATTGCCTGAGCCCAGGGTTCAAGAACAACCTGGGGCACTTTGGGTAAAAACTCGTATCTACAATAAATCACAAAAAAATTAGCCGGGTATGGTGATGTGCATCTGTAGTTTCAGCTACTTGGAACTTGTGTGTTCAGTGGGTCTCTTGAAGGCTGCAGATATTTGGGTTGTGGGTTGTGTGTTTGTATTTTTTAAAAAATCAATTCTGCCAGTCTATATCTTCTTAGTGGGGGCACTGAAACCATTTACATTCAGGGTTAATAATAATATGTAAAGTCATCATGCTGGTTGTTTTCTGGTTGCTTTATTTATTTTTCTTTATTGTGTTGGTGTTGCATAAGGCCTGTGAGCTTTATGATTTCCAGTTTTTTTTTATACTGGTATATTTCAATCTTTTGCTTCAGTACTTAGAATTCCTTTGAGTATTTCTCATAGAGCTGGTCTAGTGGTGACAAATTTCCTCAGTGTTTGCTTGTCAGAGAAAGACTTCATTTCTCCTTCTTTTATGAAACTTAGTTTTGTAGGAAACACAATCTTAGGCTGACTGTTACTGCTTGAGAAGATAGAAAATGGGGTCCCAATCCCTTCTGGCTTGCTGGGTTTCTTCTGAGAAGTCTGCTATTAGTCTGATAGGTTTACATTTGTGTGTTTACATTTGATGCTATTGACTCACTGCTCTAAAATTCTTCCCTTAACATTAACTTTGCATTCGACAATTATATGCCTTGGAGATGACCTTTTTGAAATGAATCTTCTGAAGATTTTGGGGGCTTTTTGTTTCTAGATGTTTAGATTACTGGTAGGACCAGGAATGTTTTCCTCCATTATTCCCTCAGATAGGTTTTTCAAACCTGTTACTTTCTCTTCTTCCTCAGGAACATGTATGATACTTAGGTGTAGATGTTTTATATAATTCCATGTTTCTTGGATACTTTGTTCTGTTCTTTTGATTCTTTTTTTAAGAATTTTTTATTTTATGAACAATGAGCTAACATGCTTTCATCGGGTGGATGCTTTGCATAATACATATAAGGAAGATCACTCAGTCCACTTCATGAAACCTATAACCTTCCTGTACTGATGGAAACACTGGCAGCACATATTGAGGCCATATTTCCAGATCAGACCATGATGGTTTGAGCAGATGTGACAAGAGTGGTAACTTTGGCCAAATTTACATGTGTGGCTCTAGTAGAGCTTCTGGTGATCCATCTTGCTCTCAGGAGTGCAGTGAGGCAAAAGGAGATTCTTTTTTCTTTATTGTTGTCTACTTGGGTTAATTTGAAAGCATTGTCATCATGTTCTGAGAACCTTTCTTCTACTTGTTTTAGTATACTGTAACACTTGCACTGCATTTTGTACTTCCCTTAATGATTCTTTCATTCCCAGAATTTCAGTTTGTTTTTTTTTTTAAGGTGTTTATCTCTTTGGAGAATTTTTCATTCATGTCCTGAATAGTTTTTTTAAATTATTTATTTTGTTTTTCAACTTTCTCCTAAATCTCATGGACCAATTTTGTAGTCAACCTTTTGAATTCTATCTCTGGAATTTCAAAGACATCATTTTGGTTAAGGTCTATTGCTGAGTTAGTGTGGCCTTTTGAGGGTGCTGGAGAATTGTTTTTTCATACTGTCAGAGTTATTTTCCTGTTTTCTTCTTATTTGTGTAGACTATTTCTTCTTATTTGAGTTTGTCGGGAGGCTCATGTAGGGTTCCCTACAGTGTCCAGAGTGACCGAGTGCCTTGGATATTGGTGTTAGCTGGGGTCTTGTATCAGGCCTTCCCCAAAGATAAGACATTACATTAGATATGATGGGCTGAGCTGTTGACCTCCTGCCAGGAGGTGCTTGCAGGAGAGAACCAGCTGTGATGGTGGCTGTGGGCTTTCTTCTTAGGATATGTTGCTCCAAGGAAGTGCCTTGCAACCTAGGCAGAGGGCGGAGCTTTGGGAATTACCCAAATTCTATGTCTGTTTTGAGACTTTGATGAAGGGGGTAGGAAGGGAGATGAGCTCAACCACCCCACTTGTGTGCATCCTTGGCTACCCCAGCAGGGATTGGGAGGGAGTCTCTGGCTGCTGGGGTTATACTGTGGTGCAGAACGAGCACAGAGTTCACATGAGGAGTAAGAGGTTACTATGGTGTTGAGTCCCACCAGGCACTCCTCCTTAGCCTCGGGAAGTTTGTGTCTGAGTGTCAAAGTGCAGTTGGCCCCAAGTGTTCTGCTGGCAGCTGGCCCCAGCCAGGAACTGTCTGACACCACAGGATTTGTCCCTCCCAGGCTGGCCAAAGAGCTGCTGCAACACTGTCAAGTGTTGAATTCCTGG
>NW_006956130.1:0-698 GCF_000164805.1 Carlito syrichta
AGTCGGTATGCTTGTCTGTTTCGCCTCTTACTCCTTTATCTCTACACCCCCCTATTCTGCCAATGGCCTGCTTCATTCTCTTCCCTCTGTTAACCTCATTTTGCTTTGAGAGAGTAAACCTACAACCCCATTACATGGACAGATTGCAAGGCAGTGGGAAGTGGGCTTCAGATTTTCCATACACCTGTCAGTGGATACCAGGATATGCAGATAGATTTTGAATCAAAGCTCCCCCTTCATTAAATTTCAGAACAGCAAAAAGGACCACCCCCAACCTCAACTCCAACTCCAGAATTGAATAAAGCAAGAGGACATACATAAGTAAGAATAAGAAACTGAACAAAGATAGGTAAAAGCAACCCCTCAACCCCTGAATAGCAGAATTAAAGAAAATGGGGAAGTGGAGGAAAGGAAAAAGTAAGGAGCAAAAATCTGCATAAATGAAGACAAATCAAAAGAAAAATATACATTTCACACAGACACCTGGGAGGTCAGACCCTGAAAAAACAGACTTTAGAATCCAAACCATAAAGAGACCCCAGAATGACTGATCACATCCAACAAACCCAGACATCAGGACATTAATAGAGAGAATAAAAAAGATTGAGGAGAAACAACAGGAAAATAAGAGGGAGCTGAGGACAGAAATTACAGCAGTAAAAAATACTGGGGATGGGAGAAAATAACAAACTAATTTG
>NW_006956131.1:0-426 GCF_000164805.1 Carlito syrichta
TTCTACTGAAGATATTCCAAGCGATTGAAAAAGATGTAACTCTCCCCAAATCACTTTATGAAGCCAACATCACGTTGATACCCAAGCCAGGTAATGATCCAACAAAGAAGGAGAACTACAGGCCAATATCTTTGATGAACATAGATGCTAAAATTCTCAAAAAGATCCTAGCAAAGTGGATTCAACAATACATCTCAAAAATCATCCATCATGATCAAGTAGGTTTCATTCTTGGTATGCGAGGCTGGTTCAACATTCATAAAACCATAAACGTAATTAAATACATCAGCAGATGTCAAAACAAAAACCACATGATCATATCATTAGATGCAGAAAAAGCTTTTGATAAAATCCAGCACCACTTCTTGATAAAAACTCTTGAACATCTAGGCATATGGGGAGCATACCTCAAAATAGGAAAAGCCA
>NW_006956132.1:0-3750 GCF_000164805.1 Carlito syrichta
CATATTTTCATATAAATAACATATCCCAATTAGATGAAATTTATTAAAAAGTTGTTATGAAAATTATTAATAGAAACTTAAATATCACTTAAAGCATGGGTTCTAACAAAAATATGTTCCAAATTTTAGAACAAATGTTAAATAAACAAACAAAAACACTTGTTTCTTAATTATGGATTAGCAGTCATTTATATTTGTCATTAGACATACTACTAAGTTACTAAGTCATGATTACTAATCTTACATATATTCCTAAGCAAAATTATAATTTGCTTCAACACATAGTGCAGTGACATCAAACAGAGTGATAATAATACAATAACACCACCTTGCACGTTCTGTTAAGTTTACATTGGGCTTACATCAAAATCATATAAAACACCATTTTAAAAAATTACCATTAGTCCTAAAATCATACATGTGACTCTTCAGTGCTTTCCTTTATATGGCAGCGGTCCTACATATTGAAGACCATTTTTTTGTTTTGTTTTGTTTTTTTGTTTGTTTGTTTGTTTTGAGTTGGAGTCTCACTCTGTCGCCCAGACTGGAGTGCAGTGGCCGCTCCTGGCCACTGCAGTCTCTACCTGCTGGGCTCCGGCGATCCTTCTACCTCAGCCTTCCAAGTAGCTGGAACTATAGGCATGCACCACCACGCCTGTCTAATTTTTGACTTATTGTAGAGATGAGGTCTCGCCAAGTTGCCCAGGCAGGTCTCGAACCCGCGGGCTCAGGCAATCCACTCACCTCAGCCTCCCAAAGTGTGGGATTACAGGCTGAGCCACCGAGCCTGGCTGAAAACCATTTTCAACTCACATATAAATATACCCTATAATGGCCATTCCTGTTTCCCTCTTTTGATATTTTTTGCCCATCATGATACGTCTTCCATACTTTTATGCATATGAAAGCACCCCAGTTCTGGTGGCCTGGTTGAAGTTTCTTGATAGTTCAGGAAAATTTTGCTATAACAGTTCATGCTAATGATTTCTCTCTTCTATTGCCTACAAGCGAATGACTAAAACACAATTTGATTCTTAAATTTGTCTCCCTAATTAGCCAGATACTGCATTGATGGACCAAATCTTAAAACACTTTTTAAAAAAAAGTCTCACATAGCACAACACAAAAGACATAGTAAAAGCTTCCTAAATAACTCTTAGTGATTCGTGCTCATAATATCAGAAAGGGTTGACAGCCTTTTCCTTATTTAAAGAATAATTCTATTTAGGTAGGAATGGTGGATGTTTGTAAGGGAATATTCAAATAAAATTGTTTATGGCCTGAACTTGAACTGCTTCCATCAGAACAGACTGACCAGATGAGGGATCTATTTGGATTTTTTCCTTGGTCTCATTCCACAATAACCTCGGGCAGTCTAATTAATTTTTAATTTTCTTTCTTTTTTTGTCAACTCCAGCACAGAGACATTGTAAAGATAAATAACGGAGAATTAGAGAAAGGGATACCTCCATATAATCACTAAGAATGTTTCATTAAAATATACCCTATAAATCTCTATTACATATGTTAAATAAAAATAAAATGATACAAGATTTTTAATATCTAACACCCTTTAAACTTTCATCTTAAAGGGGTATTATTATGCATGAATTGTACATTTTACAATAGATTCTGACACCTTTTATTCATTCTACATATAATGCGAACCTTTCCAATGAGCCAATTATTTGAAGCGAACTAATTTAGTGATATGCCTGGTAGTAGTTATTGGTTCATTTGAACTACTGAGTTAATTTTAACTTTTATTTTTAGACCAAAACTTCAGCTGCTTAGTTGAAGATTTTTTTTTACCTGAAAGATGGAAAATTTTAAATGAAAAACTTAATCCATATGTGCTGAAGAAAATCTAAGAAGATTTTCAAACTCCTACGTAAGAATGTAGATAAGGTTTCATCCACAGCATATCCTGGAGAACACGTGTTTTCTGACTTTCATAGCATGTGACTGACCCTTTCAAAAACAATGCCTTTCACAGTTCATAACAAAACTTGACTTTTTAAAATCTTTTTAATTTGACATAATTTCAGATTTGTTTTTCTGCAAAATGTTAGAGTTTAAAAAACATGAAATATTCTTACTGCTGAATTGTTTAAGATGCTACAAGTCAGGAAAGAATGTAAGACTAATGGATTCTTGTGGAAAATTTTAGCAAGATAAACAATTAGAGCAAAAGATAATAGATCAAGACAGGGGAGAGAGAGAAATAGAGAAATCTAAGGTTAGTCCAATGCAATAACTTACTCTAATGATTGCTGAAGATCAATGTGTATTTCTATTTCTTTTTTTTGAGTCAGATTTCACTCTGTCATCAAAGATGGAATACAGTGGCATGATCATGGCTCAGGCAATCCCACCATCTGAGACTCTCAAGTTGCTGGGATTATAGACATGCATCACCACACAAGGATAATTTTTTGGTTTTGTGTAGAGACAAGGTCTTGCTATATTGCCCCAGGCCGGTCTCTAACTAGTGGGTTCAAGCAATCCTCCCAACTTGGCCTCCCAAGGTGCTGGGATTACAAGTGTGAGCCAGAATATTTCTATTTCTGACAAAAGCCTGGTAAGAAGAGAAACAGGTCCTCTCTACCACACTCCATACTGCAGAGAAATCCAAAACTGAAATACCTTGTCCACTTTCTGCTTAATACTACCAATTGAAGAGAAGTAATAAATATTTATACGATCCTCTTTCCATCTTTTTATCTCAGACAAGTTTGGTCTTTTTTGTCCTCCCGTTTTTCAACACAACATTGAAGTATAAAGATTATAAATAACAAACTTCCATTGATTTACTTTCATATTAGTCAAGAGACACTAAGCATGCACTTAGTTGATAAGCAGCAATTAGAATGTGAACTTTAAAAAAAACACTAGTTCTTAACTTGAGATTTTGGATCCTTTTTGAATAATCTTTGATCTGTTGTACTTGTGTATATGGCTACTTGAATCAAGCTAAATGTACCATTGCTGTTTTCCTAGTGAAAAGTAAAGCATCTATGATAATAAATTGCCCACTGGTGTCTATTTTAAAGATAGATGAAACCAAAACAGTAAGTTCTCAAGAAAGTTATTTGTGGGAAAACAAAAACAAACAACATTTAATAAGTTCTACCTTTGATGAGTGGCAATACAAATTCTAACTCTCTTTTCCACCTCAGTTTCTGGGCTTATTTTGCACTGAGTGACTTACCCAATAATCATATCTCAACTTGGAAGGGACTTAAGTGTCATCCAGTTCTTTCTGTCATTGTATGGATTCTTCCCACAACCTCACAGAGAGCATTAACTCATTCTTTATCCAAACACTTGCTGTTGCAAGGCTTGGGCCCCTTGCTCTGGTAACGTATGGAATAAATTGAAAGTACCCTGCTAAAATGGAAGTACACTTTAATGTCTTGAAATGTAGTGTGTGGTGCTCTTTGAGCATATATGTTTATCAAAACACATGTCATTTCATATTTTTAGCATATTTAACATACATTTACACCATGCAGAGAATGTGATATGTTTTGTTTTTCCCTTTAATGCTGTTATACTCTGACCATTTTTCTTACTATGTATTATCAGTCACATCTTTGAATTTCAATACAAAAGATTTCATTAATTTTTATAAAATTCCTTTTACTTGTTTTCCAGTCTGTCATTTATTTTGATGATCCCTTGTCCTGTCCAGTATTATGCCAATTGCAAAAAAAGTCAACAAAAAAAGCAAGAACAACTGCAGCAGCA
>NW_006956133.1:0-396 GCF_000164805.1 Carlito syrichta
CCTGGCTCTAAAGCCAGTCGCCCAGTGAAATAACCATATCCAGTGCAACTGAGGATCTGTGTACAATTCTGATGTTTTTGGAGACAGGGTCTGACTCTGGCCCAAGTTGGGGCCCAGTGACATGACTGTCATTCACTGTCAGCCTCAAAATCAGGGTCTCTGACTAACCTCTGCCTCAGTCTCTGAAGTGGCAGGGACGATGGGCACCTCAACCCCAGACCCTCTGTTTGAATGAGTGCAAAGATGGGCTCCCCCTTTGTGGTCTGAGCTGGACTTGGCCTCCTGGGCTCCAGCCATCCTCCTGACTCAGCCTCCCAAAGTGCTTGGATTCCAGGTGTGGGCCACCGCACCAGGCCTTCTGGTTCATTTTTGATGAAGGATAGTGGCCAGGCTCAG
>NW_006956134.1:0-398 GCF_000164805.1 Carlito syrichta
AAAGACAAAAGCACCGACATGATTCCAAAGCACTGCCTTATTTTCGCCCTGATCGAAGGCATGAAAGTGTGTTCTTCCAACATGTGTATGGACAGGTGCTAGCAGACTCCCAGCAGTGAAAGACAAGGCAGGTCAGAAAGATGACCAGGAAGTAAGGACAGTACAGCCTGCTGTTCCCTGCTGGACAACCTGTCCACTGAGGGGCTTCCTGTGTGGCCCAGGTCAGCCAGGTCTCTGGCCACATCTTCTGTGTGCCTCCGGTTTTGCAGCTGCAGTCTTGGGCACCAGGGAACAGGTGAGCAGGAGAGACAGAGTCCCCACCTAACATGGGGCTTACACTCAAGAAGGGGGTCAGATAATTCCCAAGGAATTAACATTCAGAGAGGGACAGCACCAGG
>NW_006956135.1:0-374 GCF_000164805.1 Carlito syrichta
AATTAACATTGTTAAAATGACCATATTGCCTGAAGCAATCTACAGATTCAATGCAACTTCTATCAAAATGCCAATGTCATTTTTCACAGAAATGCAAAAAAAATCCTAAAAAGACCCCAAATATACAAAGCAATTCTGAGCAAAAGGAGCAAAACTGCAGGAAACACACTGTCTGACCAAGATGGCATGGTATTGTATAAAAACAGACAGACCAATGGAACAGAATAGAGAACCCAGAAATAAATCCCAGAAATAAATGTTTGCAGACAATTGATTTTCAACAAGTATGCCAAGAACATACATTGAGGAAAGGTCACCCTCTTCAATAAATGGTGCTGTGACATTGGGTATCCATGTGCAAAAGAATGAAACTG
>NW_006956136.1:0-1000 GCF_000164805.1 Carlito syrichta
CAGAGATTGTGGTAAAATGTTTCTTCATTTTCATTTGTTTCCAGGTATCTTTTGATCTCTGTTTTGGTTTCATCATTGACCCAGGAGTTGTTTAGCATCATACTGTTTAGTTAGTGTCTTTGTCTTTGTGAGTTTTGGGGGAATCTTGTTGGTGTTAATACTTATTTTTATTCCACTGTGGTCCGAGAAGGTGCATGGTAAAGTTTTGGTCCTTTTAAATTTGCTTATGCTTGATTTATGGCCTGTTATGTGGTTGATCTTAGAATACATTCCATGCAGTGATGAGTGAAATGTGTATTCTGTGGTCTTTGGATGGAGTGTTCTGTAAGTATCAAAAAGTCCATTTGGTCAAGTGTCCCATTGAGGTTCTGGATCTCATTGCTGATTTTTTGTCCTGATGATCTGTCTAGGGTTGTGAGTGGGGTATTAAAGTCCCCAGTTATCATGGTGTTAGAGTCAATATCTTTCTTTAGTTTTCCTAGGAGTTGCTTTATAAAAGTTGGTGCACGTATGTTAGGTGCATATATGTTTAGGATAGATATTTCTTGTTGATGGAGTGAACCTTTTATCATTAGGTAGTGGCCCTCTGTATCTTTTTTAATTTTTGATCGCTTAAATGGTATTTTGTCTGAAATTAGAATCATGACTCCTCCTTTCTTTTGTGTTCCATTCACCTGATAATTTGTTTCCCATCCTCTTACTTTGAGTCTGTGCATGTCCTTTCTAGTGAGATGGATCTCTTGAAGGCAGTATATTGTTGCCTGGTGATATTTTATCCATTTGGCCATTCTATGTCTTTTCAGTGGTTCATTTAGTCCATTCACGTTCAGGTTAATTATTGAAATGTGACAGTTTTTCCCTATCATAGAGTTCTTATAGAGTTGTTCTTCCACTTAGTTTATTTTCTTTCTTTTGGTTTTCGGGTTGATTCATGTGTATTTTATTTTTTTTTCCTGTACCCTTGTGAAGAACGTTGTTCTTTTTTCCCCCTTTTCTTCTG
>NW_006956137.1:0-2865 GCF_000164805.1 Carlito syrichta
ATGAGTTGAATGAGCACATTTCTGCGGCAGCCATGGGGGTGGGCTGCTGAGCTCTCCCTTCAAGAAGGGTTCTGAGGCAATGACTGAGTGAGGGACAGTTGGTGGCTGCACCTGAGGACCCTTGCCACCCTGCCTGGACTGCTCTCAGGGTGACTGTGCATGCTGGGACCAGAGCCAGCCCTTCCTCCCTACACAGGACCCTGTGGTGAGTGGTCTTGGCCTAGGGTCCCCACTGACCCCATGTGACCCTGCATTGCAAGGCTCTCCTCACCCCTTCCACATAGGGCAGAGCTACATGTAGCATCTGATTCCTCCTCCACTTCCCCAGCCCCAATCCAGAACATCTCCTACACTACTGGCTGTTCAATATTGCTGTTTCCTGATCAAAGGACCCAAAGTAACAGTGTCCTTTCTGGGATTTTGTAAAATGTTAATATCCAAATCTATGTGATGCCAGAACTGCCTATTGGATTCTGAGACTTTTATAAACAAACCAGGTTTTTTAGACAAGAGTCTCACACATGGGAAATGGTGGGACAGAGAGACCAACTTCTAAGATACATTGATTTAAAATAAACTTTTAAGTCAGCCATTTCCTCAATTTCTCTTGTTTATTTTCAACTAAGCAAGGTTTCTGGGTTGAATTTCATTTTCTGAGTACACCTCTCACTGAAGAAAGGAAAGTTCTCAACCTCCATTCTGTAGCTTGGAATATCTTTGCCTAAAAAGTAATAAAACTGGCATTCTAGTTTCAACCAATATTTATTGATCAGCAAGGACACCAATGGGACTCTTATTCCTTCAAAAGCATCTCACCTTTGTCATTGAGTTTTGAGTTGAGTTGAGTTGAGTGTTTTTTTCCAAGCTAGATTTTATTTTTTGGTTTCCAGAGACATTCATCAAACTTCAATGAACCAGAGAATAAATAGATGAAATGTCACCTTCCCCCTAAAATAAGCACTATAACCTCTTGTTATTCGCTGACTTAATTGGTCTTCTGTTTGTTCCCTTTGAGTCTTTGGGTGATGAAGAGCATTGGTCTTCTAGCAGTAAAACACCTAGATAATCCCCCTCTCCATGTTAATTAGACTTTCAGATTTCAATTAACTGACTATTCGTATAGATTGATGGACTTTTTCCCTCTTTGCCACAAAATCCTATAGAGAGGTGTCCCTCAACACACATCTTTTGGCTGTGTTTTCTTTCTTGTTTCCTGGTTATCTTTCTTTTTCTTTTTTTAAATTTTTTTTTTTAGTTGGAGTCTCACTCTGTTGCCCAGACTGGAGTGCAGCGGCCACTCCCAGCCACCACAGCCTCGACCTGCTGGACTCTGGTGATCCTTCTGCCTCAGCCTTCCCAGTAGCCAGAATTACAGGCATGTGCTACCATGCCCAGCTGATTTTTTGATTTATTGTAGAGATGAAGTCTCGCTGCCCAGGCGGGTCTCGAACCCACGGGCTCAGGCAATCCACTCACCTCAGCCTCCCAAAGGCGCGGGATTGCAGGCTGAGCCACTGAGCCTGGCTTTCTTTCTTCAAAAAAATTTCTTCTACTGGAAGCGTCGTATATCAAGGCAATTTGGAGGTTGCAACCAGGATCAGAACTACTCCCAAAACCTAGAAGTGGTCCACAAGCGTCCTTGCCTCTTTCTCTCCAAATCTATGCACTCTTAGTATATTCAGTTTCTCTCTGCAGCTTTTATAATTAAAAAGCTAGAATATTTAAACAATGATGTTCTTAGAAAGGGTTGTTTCAGAGTTTGTTTTGTTAGTGTATATGTGTATGTACAGGCACACACTTTCCCCTGACTTATAAAACCTTTCTTTATGTAACCTACGAAGTTTTGTTTTTTGAGTTAGAGTCTCATTCTGTCATCTAGGCTGGAGTGCAGTGGCAGGCTCACAGTCACCCCAGCATTGACCTGATGGACTCTGGTGATCCTTATGCCTCAGCCTTCCAAGTAGCCAGAACTAAAGGCATGCACTACCATGCCTGGCTAATTTTTGATTTATTGTAGAGACAAGGTCTCATCAAGTTGCCCAGGCTGGGCTTGAACCTGTTGACTCAGGAAATCCACTCACTTCAGCCTCCCAAAATGCTGGAGTTATAAGCTGAGCCACCAAGCCTGGCCGCTATGAAATTTTTAAGATTGCAAGACAAGTCTGTAGTCAAGGTTTGGGGAACTACAGATTTCCTAAAAATATATATAATATACATTTAATTTACAATACTTTATTACTTAAAAATGCTAGAAATAATCTGAGGTTTTAGCAAATTATAATTCTTTTGCTGGTAGAGCATCTTGCCTCAATGTTGATGGATGCTGACTGGTCAGGGTGGTGGTTGCTGAAGGTTGGGGTGGCTGCAGCAGTTTCTTCAAATAAGATAACAATGAAGTTTACCACATTAATTGACTTTTCCTTCCATGAAAGAATTCCTGTAGCATGTAATGTTGTTGGACCCAGAGAAAAATTTCTTTCAAAGTTGGGAATCAATCCTCTCCAACCCTGCTGCTGCTTTATCATCTAACTTTATGGAACACTCTAAAACTTTCATTGTCATAATATTCACAGCATCTTCACCAGTAGATTCCACCTCAAAAAAACCACTTTTTTGCTTATCCATAAAAAGCAACTAGGCTAGGCATGGTGGCTTATGCCTATAATCCAAGCACTTTGGGAGGCCAAGGGGAGAGGAATGCCTGAGCCCATGTGTTCAAGACTAGCCTGGGCAACTTAGTGAGACCTCATCTTTACAATAAATCAAGAAAAATTAGCTGGGCATGGTGGTGTATGTCTGTGCTTCCAGCTACTTGGAAGGCTGAGGTGGATTGCCTTAGCCCAGCAGATCAAGGCTGTGGTGACG
>NW_006956137.1:3749-5144 GCF_000164805.1 Carlito syrichta
AAAGACTTGCAAGGATACATTAGTATTGTATGGGGGGAAAAAGAAAAAAAACGAAAGAACCGCAAGAAACAATAGAAAATCTGCAATTGTAGTTAAAGACTTCAATTCCTCATTCTCAATAATTGATAGAGTAAGTAGAAAGTTTGTAAAAACACAAATGATTTGAACCACATTGTCAACCAACCTGTGTCAAGAAATATTAATAGAACACTCCATGCAGTAAAAGCAGAATACACATTCTTTTCAAGTACACTGAGAATAATTCACTTAGATAAAGCATATTCTGAACTATAAAACAAACGTGTATACATTTAAGAGGATTCAAGAAATAAAAAGTCTGTTCTCTCTGACCACAAAGTACCTATGTCAGAAATCAATGACAGGCCAGGTTTGGTGGCTCAGCCTGTAATCCCAGCATATTGGGGGGCTGAGGTGAGTGGATTGCCTGAATCTGTGGGTTTCAGACTAGCCCAGGCAACATGGCAAGACCTCATCCCTACAATAAATAAAAAATTAGCCAAGCATGGCAGCACATCCCTGTAGTGCTGGCTACTTGGATGGCTGAGGTGGAGGGATTACTGGAGCCCAGCAGGTTGAGGCTGCGAGGGCCAGGAGCATGCCACCGCACTCCTGTCTGGATGACAGAGTGAGACTCCAACTCAAAAAAAAAGAAAGAAAGAAAGAAAGAAAGAAAGAAAGAAATAACAGAAAGTCATCTGAAAATTTTCCAAATATCTAGAAACTAAGCAACACGCTTATAAATAACACACTAGACTGTTGGGAGCCAACATCTATAGCTACATGGCTGAGGCCTGTAAAGGCCCATCTGGAAGATTGCCTCTGACATAGGATATCAGTTATACCTATAATATTGGCGTGTGAATAGTGACCAGTGTGCATACATGGCAGTAAAACTTATAAGTAAATCTCTATACACCTGATGGAAAGTGCACAGCAGAATTATTTTTCTCTGTCTTTCTAAGTTGTACTTCTTTCTAGATATTTTTTAACTTCTATTTCCTGGTAGATTGGTTAATCAGCTCTTGTTCCCGAAAGCAGTCTCCCCTAGGGCTAAGATTAGAAACTAAATAGTTTTATCGCCCTGCCTCTAGCCAGGCAGAACGTTTTCTTTTGTTTCATTAAATACTGAAACTCTGTTTGCTTCAGCCCATGGCCACCGTCATGGCGGCCATGCATTTCCTTGTTCAAGAGTGTGACAGCTACTATTTGGTTTTTAGAGTAGACTTGTTAGGATAAAATATATACATATACACTCATAGTTTCATTTACATTTTATAGTATATTTGAGTAAGTTTATGCTTGCTGTTTTGTTTCCTTTGCTACATTATCAAATATAATAGTTACTATACGATTTATAAAGAATTAATGATGAGG
>NW_006956137.1:5641-10039 GCF_000164805.1 Carlito syrichta
TGGAGGGTACAGAAAATGGTATATAGTTGGAAGGAGTCCAAATAAAATTTGGCTTCAGTCCTGATCAGACTGTTCCCAGAAGGACTGCCTCCAAGTGGTCTCTTCTCACCGTCCAGATTCTCCGGTGTGGGTCTTAACCCACCCTCTGTCGGAGCAGGTCTCCGACACTAGACAAAAATAAAAAGTGAAATGAGAAATTATTTTGAACTGATAGAAATGAAAGCATGGTATATAGAAATTTGTAAAGTGCTACTTAGGAAATACTAAGAGGAAACGTATAGCACTAAACACTATCGAAAAGAAGAATGATTTCAAGTCAATGATGTCAACTTCCACCTTTATAAATCAGAAAACAAGGAAAATTAGACATAAGTATGTAGAAGAAAGGAAATAACATAAATAAAACACAGAAAAGCAAAAAACTATAAATAAATCAATGGAATTTTTAAAAACTTCCTTAGAAAGATCAATAATATCATTCAAATTGTAGTCAGAAAAAGAGAGAAGGACAGAGATCACAAATTACAAGCTACATTACTAGAGATATTAAACTGATAATAAAAGAATGTTATTGTTCTGGGCTAAAGAGTACTTAAGTCTAAAAAAATTGTCTACCTGGAACCTGTGAAAGTGACATTAATTGAAAACGGGATTTGCAGTTGAAAAAAGTTAAGATGAGGTCAGGTCAGATTAGAATGGATTTAAATCCAATGACTGATGTCCTTATAAAAGAGGAATGTTTGGACACAGAAAAATACAGGAAGAATGTCATGGGAAGATGGAGGCAGAAATTGTGGTGAAAACATGAAACACCAAGGAATACCAAGGATTCCCAACAATCCCCAGAAACTAGTAGAGGGGCACAGAACAGATGCCCCCAGAGCTCCTAGAAGGAACAAACCCTGCTCACACCTTGATTGTGGACTTCTAGCCTCCACAAATGTGAGCCAACAATTTCAGTTGTTTTAAGTCACCTAGTTTATGGTAACTTGCTACAGCAACTCTAGGAAACTAATATAAACGTATACTAATAAACTTGAAAATTTATATGAAGTGGACAAATTTGTTGGAAGAAACAAACCACCAAAGCTCACTCAAAAAGAAATGAATAACCTATTTGTCCCTACAACTATTAAGAAAACAGAATTGTATCTAAAACTTTTCTACAAAGAAAACTCCAGGTCCAGACTAATTCACCAATTCTACCAAACTTTTAAGGAAGAAATAATCACCATTCTACAAAAAAAAATTATTACAGAAAACAAAAGATATCTGAGCCCACAGGTTTGAGACCTGCCTAAGCAACTTGGTGAGACTTCATTTCTATAATAAGTCAAAAAATTAGCTGGACATGGTAGAACACACTTGTAGTTCCAGCTACTTGGAAGGCTGAGGTGGAAGGCCACACTGGAGCCCAGCAGGTCAAGGCTATGGTAGCTGGGAGCATGCCACTGTACTCCAGTTTGGGTGACAGAGTGAGACTCCAACTCAAAAAATAAAAATAAAATGAATAAAAAGAGAACAAACTAAAACAGGAAAACTGTATTTTCATCCAAATGATGCAGAAAAAGAACTTGAAAAAATCCAACTCATTCTTCACAAAAGCACATGGCAAAGGACAGAGAGAAGGGGCTTCTTCAACAAAATAAAGCGAATCGACAACAAAAAAAGAAAACCTATGAAAACATCATAGTTGATGATGAAAGACTGGATACATCCCACTAAGATCAGGAGAAAGACAAGGAATGTCACTCGTGGTTTGTATTCTACTCAACATTGCACTAGAGGATGTAGTCAGTACAATAAGGCAAGAAAAAGACATAAAAGGCAGCCATGTTAGAAAAGAAGAAGTGAAATTATCTCCATGTTCATCTGTGTAGAAAAATTATATTTAAATGACTTTAACTAACAAGTGAGAGTGACAAGTTTGCAGACCACAGAGTAACATACAAAGAAAAAGTCTGCATTTCTTCATACTAGTGATACAAAATAAGAAAAATTAAAAAATACCATACAAGTAGCTTCAGAAAATATGAAACTCTTGGGGATAAACCTGACACAAGATCTGTAAACTACAAAACACTGTTGAGAAAGATTTAGAAAGACACGTATCATGGTCATGAGTCAGACAACTCAACATCTTTAAGATGTCTGTTTCTCCAAATTCATCTGCATTCAGCATGATCCCTGTCAAGCAGACTTTTTTGTGCAGACAAAATGATTCTAAAACTCATAGGTAAATGTAAAGGATCTATAATATCTAAAACAATGTTGAAAAAAAGACCAAATTGGAGCCAATACTCCTGATTTCAAGTCTTCCAATAAAGCCACAATAATTATAGAGCAGCATGGTATTGTCATGAAGATAGAGAGATAAATCACTAGACCAGAATGAGTACAGTCCCCCTGAAGTAGCCTTCACAGCTCCTCCACCACTGGGCAGGCACAGGATAGTGTGGAACCTCTCATGGACTCTCCCAGGATGTGTGCATGCACCCTTGGACTGCTCCAGGCAGCCTCTGGACAGGTACAGCTCAAATGCCTACTCAGTCTTCCTCCTGGATGGTGCGCTTCCACCAGGGCATCCCCAGAGGCCAAGGACAGCAGTACCCTTCCTTACTTAAGAGACACCCACCAGGGTCCTGGAGACTTAACTTCCCAGTGTTACTGACTAGCTGTTGGTCCTAACATCCTCTGTCTTCAGGAGCCAAGACACTTACCAGGGCCCCGGTTCTTGTGAGTAAGGTTGCGGGAGGTTAGCCTGACCTAGCCTACCAGAGTTGCCATGACAGGCACAAGGTGAGCAACTGGCCCCATTCCCACAGAACCCCGTGCTTGCAGTAACATGCAGGAAGAGGAAATGAGAGACTGCAATTGAGGGCCCTGCCCATGGTCATGTGGCTGGAATCAGACCACTGACCTCTCAGAGCCCATGTTGGGAGGGAGACTGATGAGTCAACAGACTTAGCGGTTGCCAGGCAATGCATTGCAGCCGGTGGCTGTGTGGTGCTGAGACAGCTGACAGCAGGGGACTCACCTGCCAAGGCGAGTCATCAAGGTGGCCCAGAGAAGGAGCATTAAATGCATCCTGGGGAACAAGTAGGAGCAGCTCAAACTGTGCTCGCGTCCTCTGTGCTGAGTGTTGCCTTGCAGGATTAATAAGGAGGAAGACAGTGGAGCCAAGGTCAGGAGTGGGTGATGGAGCAGGGTTGTGTGGTTGCAAAGTTAATGGTATCCCCATCCCTGCACCAAAGGAGATGTGGTTGTGAAAGTGAACAGTTACCCAGAGAAAGTAACTCAGGTGACTGCGGTGCTGTTCAGAGCTCTCAATGGCCACTACCATATGCCACATGTTGATTGCTGCCCTCATCTGGGCAGTCAGACTCCCATTGCACCTGATGTGGTTGGAGTTGGCACCAGGTTTGCATTGGTGCTTGAGCTAAGGGTACATGGCCTTGACAATCCTCCCTGGTCCTGCCAGGGGAGTTTGCAGCCAACCTGGTAAAACTTTGGAAGTCCCCACACCCTCAACTCCCTGCCTGGACTTTGGGGACATCTAGCTGTGAAAGGAGAGGGCCCTGCAGTAAGCCAGGCCTTCAGAGTCTGAGGGCAGCTCACTCCCTGTGGAACATGGATGGCTCTGGCATGGGGAGGAGAGTGCTGCCATGATGTCTCACTGGTCAGACATGAACAGGTTGTGGTGGGAGCCCCTAGCCAAGGAGCAACCAAGAGAGAATGATTAGAAACAAAAGCAGAGGCCTAGCCTGGTGATGCCATCAACAATGCCATCTACCAGTGTGTCCCTGGGTGTGGTGTGTGACAGCCATCTCCACTGGAGTTATGCAGTGGAAGTGCTTCCCCAAACCCTGTCTGTCTGTTTTCCTGGACTTGACTCATGGTGCTATTTGTGACTTTATTTGATCTTCATTAAATTTGGGATTTGAGCTTACCAGCCCAGTTGAAATAAAATATTGTTTTTCATATTACTAAAGTTTCCTGTGAAAACAGTACAGGACTGGAGGCTTGAATTTTCTTTTCCATTTGCTCATGATAATGGGTTCAAATTTGGGGGGAGTTGTTTCTCTGCCTTAGGGCATTAGATGTTCTCCATTGGAGTATTAAGAATGAGGGTGAGGCTACTCTTCCCAAAGACTATGTTATCTGTGGCTACCACTTCTGGTTTCTTGTTATTTAAATGCGATATGTCCTTTTGTGTAATGTTTTACACAAAACTTTGTGTAATATCTTGTAGGCAGTTTTTTTGGCTATTATTTTCTGTTAACTGGTAGAACTACTATTTTTTACTTTGCAACTGTGTCTAGAATAGATTATGCTTCCAAAATAGGTGATAGGTCAAGCTTGGAATTCTTTCTTGCCAAATTATTGCTGGCAATGAGG
>NW_006956138.1:0-753 GCF_000164805.1 Carlito syrichta
CATTTTCTTTGTGAGAAATCGAAAAACTGGTTAAGAGATTTTGGCATACCAGATAAGTGAGCAAAAATTCACATCAAAATTTTTAGGAAAAGTTGAAACACACCATGGCTGTAAACCTCATTCCTAGCACAGACCACACAATCAGAAAAGAATCTTCTACTCCAAGTTTCTCTCTGAGGAGCAAATGGTTTGGACCACACATATAGCATTTCAACTTTTCCAGGAACACTTTGAGAGTCTGTCTTCTAACTTACCTGGGAGCTAGTTGGCCGAGTATTCACTAGTCATTCATGCAGGGACCACAGGAAAAAAGCAGTGGTTTTAATGGCCACAAAAGTATCTCCCATGACTCATCTCTTCTGGTTCAGCGCAGAGTGAACCCAAGCTCCCAGGTTCTCCTTAGTTGGAATTAGACTGAACATCTGGCACCTTGCCTTTCCCAGGTGTTACTAAAAGTTCTGCATCTAATAACTTATATGTTTGATGGAGCTGGAAAGACAGGCTATCACTAGTTCCTAGGAAACTTGAACAGGCATAAAGGAGCTTTCTGTGACTCCTACCATACTCTGCTCACTCAGGTAATGAAATCAATCCCCCAGTTTCTCTCTGGTAGGAATTGAACTACACATCTACCCCCTAAACATTTTTAGCTGCTGTCTGAGGGACAAGCTTCTGACTTGCCTGTCACTGAGAACTAGTAGATCCTGGTCTCTACTAGGCAACTGAAAGTACAAAGAGCAAGCAGCATTTTGA
>NW_006956139.1:0-3462 GCF_000164805.1 Carlito syrichta
TCAACGAGTTGACTGATGAGTTGGCCACTAGTTAACTCAGTTAACTTGATTTTTGCTGGTTTGCTGACATAAGTAGTCAGCCGACTAGTTCACCGAATAGTAAGCTGGCCTAAATAGGCAGCTGACTAGTTAGCTGAACTAACTTCTCAGCTGACAAGTTGGCTGAGTAGTTGGCCGATTGGTTAACTGACTCAACTAGTTGGCTGGCTATTCGGCCGACTGGTTAGCTGACAACTAATAGGCCATCAAGTGAGCTGATATTTGAGCTGACTTAACGATTCAGCTGTTGAGTGAGTCTACTGGTCAGCTTATTTAACTAGTCGGCCGGAGATTGAGCTGACTGGTCAGTTGATTTAACTCGTCCACCTGTAGTGAGCCTACTGGTGAGCTGACTTAACTAGTTGGCCAGTGACTGAGCTGACTGGTCAGCTGAATTTAGTCGGCTGGTGAGTGAGCCACCTGGTCAGAAGAATTAACAAGTCAGCTGGTGAGTGAGCCAACCAGTGAGCCAACTTAAATAATTGGCTGACGAGTGAGCCAACGGGTTAGTGCCTTAACAGGTAAGTCAGCGAGTGAGCCAACTGCTGAGCTGACTTAACTAGTCAGCTGGCAAGCAAGGTGACTAGTGAGCTATACAGTTGGCTTGCTAGCAAGCTGACAAGTTTGTTGACCTGTTGGCAGGCGAGTGAGCCATCTAATGAGCTGACTGGTTGGCAGGCGAGGGAGCTGACTAGTTAGCTGACCTGATGGAAAGCGAGCAATCCCACTAATTAGCTGACGAGCTAGCTGGGTTGCTAGCTGATTAGATAGCTAAGTAACTAGCTGATTTGCAAACTGACTTAACTAGCTAACTGACTAGCTAGCTGGCTATCTAGCTGAAAAAACCAGGTAGCAAACAAACTATCTAGCTGTCTAGCAAGCTGACTTAAGCTAGCCAACTGGTTAGTTAGCTGGCTAGCTGACTTAACTAGCTAGCTGACTAGCTAGCAGACTAGCTAGCTGACTTAACTAGCTGACCAGGTAGATGGCTGGCTAGCTGGCTAGCTAGCTGACTTAATTACCTAGCTATCTGGTGGGCTAAATGACCAGCCAGCTGGCTTAACTAGCTAGCTACCTGGCTGGCTAGCTGGCTAGGCAGCTGGTTAGCTAGCTAGCGGGCTGGCCAGCTGGCTAGCCAGCCAGGTTAAATAGCCAGCCAGCTGGCTGGACAGTCGGATAGCAAGCAGTCTTAACTAGACAGCCATCTTGCTTGTCAGTTGTCTAGCTAGCCTGTTTAACTAGCTGGCCACCTACCTGACCAGCCTGCTAACCCTCCGGCTTAATTTGCCAGACACCTAGCTAGCCAACGGAAAAACCAGCTGACTTAACTAGATGACTTAACAAGATAGACGTCAGGCTAGTCAGCTAGGTTAACTAGCTAGCCATCAACTACACAGCCGGCTAAAAAGCTCACTTAACTTGCTGTCTTAACTAGCTAGCCAGCCAGCTAGCCAGCTGACTTAATTAGCTAGCTGCCTACCTAGCCTGATGGCTAGCCAGCTGAATTAACTAGTTGACATAACCAGCCAGCCAGCTGGCTAGCAAGCTGACTTGAATAGCTAGCTACCTAGCTGACCAGATGAATAGCCACTTGAATTAATTAGCAGAATTAACCAACTAGCCAGCTGGCTAGTCAGCTGACTTAAGCAGGTGACTGAACTCGTTAACCAGCTGGATAGCCAGCTGATTTAACTAACTGACATCACTAGCAAAGGAGGTGGCCAGCCAGCTAACTTAACTAGTTAACTGCATACATATACTGCATGCTTGCCAGCTGACTTAACTCTCTAGCTACCTAGTTATCTAGCTGGCTAGTGAGTTGACTTAACTAGGTGACCTAACTAGCTACCCAGCTGACTAGCCAGCTGAATTAACTAGTTAGCTAGCCAGCTAGGCAGCTGGCAAGCTAGCTGATATAACTAGCTGACTTAACTAACTAGCCAGCTGACTTAATTAGCTGACATAACTAGCTAGCTACATAGTTAGACCGCTGACTTTACAAGCTGAAATAACTATCTAGATACCTAGCTAGCTATCTAGCTAGCTAGCTGACTTACCTAGCTGACTTAACTAGGCTGCTAGTTGACATAACTAGCTGACTTAACTAACTGACTACCTAGCTAGCCAACTGACTTAGCTTGCTAAAATAAGTAGCTAGCAAGCTGTCTATCCAAATGACATAACTAGATTTTTAATTAGCTAGCAAACTGGCTAGCCAACTGACTTAATGAGGTGACTTAACTAGCTAACCAACTGGTTAGTGAGCCAACTTAACTAGTTGATTAATGAGCTAGGTAGCTGCCCAGCCAGGTGACTAAACTAACTGAATTAACTAGTAATCTTGCTGGCTAGCCAGCTGACATATCTAGCTCTCTACCTCTCCAGCCACCTGGATAGCCAGCTCACTTAACTAGCTGACTTAATTAGGTAGTCAACTGGCTAGTAAACTGACTTAACTAGGTCACTACCTGTCATAACTATCTTTCTTTACTAGAGGCCTGCTTTCTCTCCAGCTGAATTAACTAGCTTGCAACAAAGCTAGCCATCTGGCTATCCAGCTGAATTAACTAGGTGACATATTTAGCTAGACAGCTTTCTAGCCAGCTGAATAAATATCAAGCTACCTAGCTTTCCAGTGGGCTTGTCAGCTGACTTAACTAGGTGAATTAACTATCTAGCCAACTGGCTACACAGCTGGCACAACTAGCTACTTACCTAGCCAGCAAGCTGGCTAACAAGCTGACTTAACTAGCTGACTTAACTAGCTATCCAGGCGGCTAGTCAGCTGACTTAATTGCCTAGCTACCTAGCTAGACAGCAGGCTAACTAGCTGACTTAACTAGCTGACTTAATGAAGAAGCCAGCTGACTAGCTAGCAGACTTAACTACCTAACTACCTAGCTAGACAGCTGAATAGCCAGCTGACTTAACAAGTCGACATAACTAGACCCCATATGGCTAGCCAGGTGACACAACTTGCTACCTACCTTCATAGCCCGCTGGCTTGCCAGCTTATTTAACTACCTAACTACCTAGCTAAACTGCTGGCCAGCGAGCTGACTTAAGTAGGTGACAAATATCTAGCCAGCTGGCTAACCAGCTGACTTTATCATCTACCTAGCTAGTTAGCTTACTCGTTATCTATCATGCTAGTTAGGTTTCTTAATTATCTGAGTTAACTCATTAACTAAAAAGCTACCTAGCTGACTCAACCAGCTTTCTTAACTCATTGGCTAACTAGTTAGCTATCTGACATCCAGCTGACTTAACCCTTCAGTTAAGTAGCTAACTATCTGACTCAACCTGCTGACTTAGCACGTTAGATAAATAGCAAGCTAGTTGTCTTACCCAACTGACTAAGTAAGGAAGATTACTTACTAGATGACTTAGCTAGCAGACTGAACTACTTAGCCAGTTGACTTA
>NW_006956140.1:0-698 GCF_000164805.1 Carlito syrichta
CTCTCCACTGGTTCTGTAGACACCTAACTGATGCCCTTGTGTGCTGAAAGCTCCTGGCCAGTGACCTCTTCCCAGATCAGCCCATCCATGTGTTTCTCCTCACGTCACCTCTGCTGAGGAATCCACTCTGTTTGTTTTCAAACCAATTTATATGTCTGTTTCTTATTGCATTTGGTCAGTTTGACTAAAAATTATGTAGACTGGTGAAATATAAGTGCAAAAAATTTCATTTTATTTCTTTAGACCCTAACTTATACTTTTGAAAGACTCTTAAATGAATCATTAAAATTGCTGTAATATTAGGTATAGGACAGACAACTATAAAAGATTGACAAAAAGCACACACAAAAATTTTTGCACTTATATATTATTTTATAAGTGTCTTCAAGTTTCTACTATGTAAAAAGATTGATAAATACATGTGCACTTGGTGTTTTAAGTTTTTTTGTGATGTTCCATCTTAACCATCTTTTTTCAAATAATCTAATTGCCATTTCCATTGCATCAGATAAGTGGTTTCCGACTGTAATTATTACTTGAGTAATGTGAAGGAAACAAATGACACACTCTGGCAGAGAACAACAGGGTGACCTGCTTAGGGTGGTCCTTGAAAGACAGGAAGGAGCCAGCCAAGAAAGAGTGGAGGAGAAGCATTTTAGGCAGAGGGAACAGTATCGGAGATGCCAAGGTGTGTTGGA
>NW_006956141.1:0-1545 GCF_000164805.1 Carlito syrichta
CCAGTAAGGCAATCAGTATCTGACAAAACGTATATGACAATCAGTATCTGACGAACCAAATAAACCAATCAGTATCCGACGAAAAGAATGCTAAAATCAATATTCGAAGACACGAATAAGACAATTAGTATTCGGTGACATGAATAAGAAAATTAGTTTCCAGCGACACAAATAAGACAATTAGTATCCGGCAACAAGTATCCGATGAAACGAATAAGACAATTAGTATCTGGAGATAAGAATAAGACAATTAGTATCCGGCGATACGAATAAGACAATTAGTATCCGATGACACGGTTAAGACATTTAGTATCTGGTGAAAAGAATAAGACAATTAGTGTCTGGCGACACTAATAAGACAGTTAGTATCCGACGATATGTATAAGACAATTAGTATCCGTCGAGAAGGATATAACAATTAGTATCTGGCGACACAAACAAGACAATTAGTGTCCGGCGACATGTGTAAGATAGTATCCAGCGACACGAATAAGACAACTAGTATCTGGTGAAACGAATAAGACAGTATCCGGAGATACAAATAAGACAATTAGTGTCTGGCGACATGGATAAGGCAGATAGTATCTGGCGACACGAATAAGACAATTAGAATCCAGCGACACGAATAAGACATTTAGCATCCGAATTATTATCCGAAGACACGAATAAGAAAATTAATATCCGTCGATACGAATAAGACAATTACTATCCGATGACATGAATAAGAAAATTAGTATCCGTTGACACGAATAAGACAATTAGTATCCGATGACACGAAAAAGACAATTATTATCCGACGAATCAATTGAGAAAAATAATATCCAGTGACACGAATGAGAAAATTAGTATAATTTACATGAATAAGACAATTCGTATCCGACGACACGAATAAGAAAATTAGTATCCGACAACACGAATCAGACAATTAGTGTTCAATGACACGATTAAGAGCCTAAGTATCCGATGACATGAAAAAGACAATTAGTATCCGACCAAACGAATAAGACAGTTCGTATCCGACGACACGAATAAGCCACTTAATATCCGACGACACCAATAAGACAATCAGTATCCAATGAAACGAATAAGACAAACAATATCCACCGAACCAAATAAAACAGTATCCGACGAAACGAATGATACAAACAGTTACCGACGACACGAATAAGACAATCAGTATCCGGCGACAAGAATAAGACAATTAGTATCCAGCGAAAAAAATAAATCAATTATTATCCGATGAAACGAATAAGACAATTAGTATCTGACGACAAGAATAAGACAAGTAGTTTCTGGTGACACGAATAAGACATTTAGTATCCAGTGACAAGAATAAGAAAATTAGTATCTGGTGACACGAATAGGACAATTAGTATCCGACGAAATGGAAAGGACAATTAGTATCCGGCGACACATATAAGACAATTAGATTCGTATGACACGAATAAGACAATTAATACCTGGCGACACGAATAAGACATTAGTCTCCGGCGACATGAATAAGACAATTAGTATCCACCGACCCAAATAAGAGAATTAGTAACC
>NW_006956142.1:0-889 GCF_000164805.1 Carlito syrichta
ATGACTTACATGTGAACTAAGCAGATTTAGTGGAGGAAATACTACATTTAGTGTAGAACCTATATAGTGTGGGGAACCTATATAGTTTAGTGGTAAGCTTTTAGGAATGTCTAGGTCAATTTGTCCAGGTACGTTTCAGTGCATAGGTAGTGTGATATAAAGTGCCAAGAGAACACAAGAAGATAAACTCCAGATAGGAACATAAAAGGACAAATATTGCATTTATGGACCTTTCTCCCCATCTCTTCCAATAAAATTCCTAGTGTTTACATACAGAACATTTCAGTCATTGTGTGTGGGTGAGTGATTTTTTTTAGAAGAAGTTGGGAAAGTTGTGGCATTGTAGAGTAGTCTTAACTTACATGACATTTTTCAAGGTTTTTTTTTTCTTTGAGGTCAGTGCTATACTTTGAACAGCCTACTTCCATGATACTAGTCTGTACGTGAGGCTAATCACATAAGCTAAGTATCTATAAGCTAGACCAGTCTCTGTCTTCTCTGTGTTTCCATAAAAATCAAGGGAATTCATAGCTACTACAGGTTAGAGTGAGTGGTATAAAATGAGGAGGAGTAGGGTAAAATTATTTCTGAAAGCAATAAAAGGTTTACCTAGTAGTATATTTCTAACATTCAATTATATTGAAAACAAGTTTGGTTTTTTTTGTTTTGTTTTGTTTTTATCAATATTTTTTATTATGATTTTGTGGGGTACAGTTAAGGGTTAGGTGTACAATTACGTTTCATTCAGGCACCCTGTTGATAAGAGGTGTTTCCCCATCCCCACACAGATATTTGCGACTGTTAATCCCATCCTCCCCCCCTCATAGTTTCCCAGAATTGTCAGTCATTTTCTTATAGTATTACATTGGATGTTCAAGGTCCATTATTT
>NW_006956142.1:2704-3199 GCF_000164805.1 Carlito syrichta
TTTATCAAAAGCTTTTTCTGCATCTAATGATATAATCATGTGATTTTTGTTTTGACATTTTTTGATGAATTTAATTACATTTATGGTTTTACGAATGTTGAATCCATCTTGCATCCCAGTAATAAAGCCTACTTGGTCATGGTGGATGATTTTTGAGATGTATTGCTGAATCCGGCTTGCTAGTTTCTTGTTGAGAATTTTAGCATCTATGTTCATCAAAGATATTGGCCTGTAGTTGTCTTTCATTGTTGGATCCTTACCTAGCTTGGGTATCAATGTGATGTTGGCTTTGTAAAATGATTGGGGGAGCGTTCCATCTTTTTCAATTGCCTGGAATACCTTCAGTAGGATTGGTATCAGCTCCTCTTTAAATGTCTTGTAGAATTCTGCTGGAAAGCCATTTGGCCCAGGGTTTTTTTTGTAGGAAGTTTTCTTATTACGTAGTCGATTTCTTTGATTGTTATTGGTTTATTTAGGGTCTCAATTTCTTCTTGG
>NW_006956143.1:0-788 GCF_000164805.1 Carlito syrichta
TAAGCCCCAGGTATTTTAGAGCAATAATCTGGGGTTGTTGCTGCACAATGATGCCTCTAGAGCATTTCTAGAACAATACTTCTGTGCAGCAGGACTCTCACTGCAACTTGACTCAACTGTCTTTCTCTACCCTTAAGGAGCCCCAGCCCAGACACTGCCCACCCTACCCAGTCTTCCTGATGGGTCAGACAAGGAGATGCCCTAACCCAGGTTTGTGTTCACAGAATATTTCATCAGGAAGGGAGCTTGCCACTGGCCCAGATCAAGACCCTACTGCCATTCAGGTATGCAGTTGTCTTAGCTTCCACCCAGAAGGTAGGGTCATGACCTTTGACCCTCATAATGTTTGCGTTCCTGCCCCTATGCCTAACCCTGCCCCTTTGGGACAAACGGTGCTAACCTATAAATCGCCAAGCTTTTTCTTCCAAAGTGTGGATGACCACTTGAAATCACATAAAGTACACACTGAGAGAGGGCTGTCAAGACAGGTGGCTGACAGGCTCTCGCTTCATAGAACCTCTGGGTGGAGAAAGTCCAGTCTTCTAGAGAGATCAAACTGTGCCAAACCCCTTGCTTGACAGAGGAAGAAACAGGGACCCAGAGTGTCAAACTTGCCTGCAAGGCTGGTAAATAACAGAAAGTAGACTTCTCAGTCCTAAGGCAGCACTCTTCTTTGCCAGGACCCCTCTTTCAGCTCGGCACAGTAATTTTTTTTTTTTTCAGGAGACAACATACTCACAAGAAGACTTTTTAACTGATGCATAATATTTGTCTATTTTAATATTTGT
>NW_006956144.1:0-1028 GCF_000164805.1 Carlito syrichta
TCTTTTATAAATCATATAGTAACTATTACACTTGAATAATGTAGCAAAAGGAATCAAAACAGCAAGCATAGATTTACGCAGCTATGAGTGTATATGTATATATTTTATCCCAACAAGTCTACTCTAAAAATCAAATAGTAGCTGTCACACTCTTGAACAAGGAAATGCAGGGCTTCCAAGATGGCGGCCATGGGCTGAAGCAGACAGAGTTTCGGTAATTAACGAAACAAAAGAAAACGTTCTACCTGGCTAGGGGCAGGGGACAGAACTATCATGGTAATTTAGTTTCTAATCTTAGCCCTAGGGGAAACAGCTTTCGGGAACAAGGACTACCCAGTCTACCAGGAAATAGAAGTAAAAAAATATCTAGAAAGAAGCTAAACTTAGAAAGACAGAAACAATTCCGCCATGCACCTTCCATCAAGTGTACTGAGATTCACTTATAAGTTTTACTGCCATGTATGCACACTGGTCACCAATCACACGCCAATATCATAGGTATAACTGATATCCTATGTCAGAGGCGATCTTCCAGATGGGCCTTTACAGGCCTCAGCCATGTAGCTATAGATGTTGGCTCCCAACATCACATAATGGAGTATCTAGTCAGGAAAACAGAACTCAACTAGGTATTTCAAACAGAGGAGTTTTAAAATGGGGTATTGGTTTCTAGGCATTGGAAGTCTGAAAGAAGCAAAAGAAGGTAAATTAACCCAAAGGCAGTATCACCACTTTACAAAGGGGAAACTGAAGCTCAGAGCAGTTTGGTGACTTGCCCAAAGGCACACAGAAGATAAATATCAGAGTCTAGATTTGAATGTAGATTTGAATCCAAAGACGAGCTCTTTGCCCTCCACCCCGTGACACATGAATAAGCATCTAAATGAAAATGGAAAAACTTAGGCAGCCATTTATAGGGAGGTCAGTGCAGGCTGAAGTTCATGGGTACAACTGTGGAAAGATAAGATTTGGACTGCACTCTGAAAGATGTATGAGAATTAGAAAGCCAGAGTAGAAAGCAGGCACTG
>NW_006956145.1:0-1266 GCF_000164805.1 Carlito syrichta
TGTGAATCACCATGACTGGCTAATATTTTGATTTTTATTGTAGAAATGAGATCTCTCCAAATTGCCCAAACCATTCTCGAACACCAGGAATCAGGTAATCTTGAAAATTTGTCCTCCCAAAGTACTGGGATGACAGGCATGAGCCACCAACCCAGGCCTCTTTTTTGTTTAGTTTTAAAATGTTCACTGTACCTGGGTAATGTGACTCACACCTGTCACCCCAGCACTTTGGCAGGTGGAGGAGAGAAGATTGCCTGAGCCCAGGGATTTGAGACTAGCCTGGGCAAGTTGACAAGATCTCAGTCCTAGAATGATTAAAAAACTAGCCGGGCATGGTGATACATGCCTGTATTTCTAGCTACTTTGTGGACTAAAGCCTGTAGTTCCAGCTACTGGGAAGACTGAGTAAGAAGGATCACCCAAGCCAAGTAGACCGAGGCTGGGGTGGCCATGAGCATGTCACTGCTACCCAATCTGGACAACAGAGTGAGACTGGATTTTAAAAAATTAAGAATTAGAATTCAAAATAAATTCCAGTCAAATCTATCTATCTATCTTTCTTTCTTTCTTTCTTTCTTTCTTTCTTTCTTTCTCTCTCTCTCTCTCTCTCTCTCTCTCTCTCTCTCTCTCTCTCTCTCTCTCTCTCTCTCTCTGATTTGGGGTCTTACTCTGTCGCCTAGGCTGGAGTGCAGGGGCATGCTCACAGGCACTGCAGTCTCGATGTGCTGGGTTTAAGTGATCCTTCCTCCTCAGCCTCCCAAGTAGCTGGCAAAACCACACTTGGCTAATTTGGATTCTTCTACAGACCATTTGACAAGATCTCAGCATTGTGGAAGGCATAAGCTTGAGGATTGCCTGAACCCAGGGATTCGAGACTAGACTGGGCAACTTGATGAGACCTAAGCTCTACAATGAATAAAAGATAAGGCGGACATGGTGGTGCATGCCTGTATTTCCAGCTACTTTGTAAGATAAAGCCTATAGTTCCAGCTACTTGGAAGACTGAGGCAGAAGGATTTCTGAGCCCAGAACTGAGGCTATGGTGGCCATGAGTATGTCACTGCACTCCAGCCTGGGCAGCAGAGAGAGACTGGCACACACACAAAAAAAAATTAAATAATTAGAATTCAATTTTTTGATATAAATTCCAGTCAAATCTTTCTGCCTTTTTAATAGTTGGGTTCTCACCTGTTGCTTAGGCTGGAATGCAGTGGCATGCTCAAGGCTTCTGCAGCTGGAACCTAATGGGCGCAGGAGAACCTTCTG
>NW_006956146.1:0-592 GCF_000164805.1 Carlito syrichta
TCCTCCAGTCATTTCTCCCTCCAGAAGCAAGAATATGAGGCCCTTCACTGGATCTGTGACCCTCCAACTAATCACTCTTTAATTTTTGTGACTGTGTTCCAATAAAACTTGATTTACAAAAAGAGGTTTCCTTCCATGCTTCTGCTCATAATTTATAAAATTTTGGTTTATGCACTTTATTTTTTCTTATTTTACAATATAAAAATGTATATATCATATGAATAAATACACATGATTTATAGAGAGGCTTCAAGTTCATTATAAAAATTCTATGGATTATAAAAATAAATAGGTTACCTAAATTCCCACCGCCTTAAGATAGTCACAGCTAATAGTCTCCCAAACATAACTGCAGATATACTTATAAAAAGATCCATATTATGTAATCTTTCTAACACATGATTGGAAAATTCTTGTGGTTCTTGAACCTACTACTTATACTGAAAAATGCATTCAGGGATCTTTTCATATTAATATATTTACACCTGCATATTTTACAGGATGCTATATTGATTTGTATTTATTTTATTTTATTTTTTGAATTGGAGTCTCACTCCATTGCCCAGGTTGGAGTGCAGTGGCATGCTTCTGG
>NW_006956147.1:0-3023 GCF_000164805.1 Carlito syrichta
AAGATAGTCACAGCTAATAGTCTCCCAAACATAACTGCAGATATACTTATAAAAAGATCTATATTATGTAATCTTTTTAACACATGATTGGAAAATTCTTGTGGTTCTTGAACCTACTACTTATACTGAAAAATGCATTCAGGGATCTTTTCATATTAATATATTTACACCTGCATATTTTACAGAATGCTGTATTTATTTGTTATTTTATTTTATTTTATTTTTTGAGTTGGAGTCTCACTCCATTGCCCAGGTTGGAGTGCAGTGGCATGCTTCTGGCTATCTTAGCCTTGACCTGCTGGGCCCTGGCAATCCTTCCACCTCAGCCTTCCAAGTAGCCGGAACTACAGGCACATGCTATCATGCCCGGCTAATTTTTGATTTATTGTAGAGACGAGGTCTCACCAGGTTGCCCAGGCAGGTCTTGAACCTGTGGGCTCAGGCAATCCACTCGCCTTGGCCTCCCAAAGTGCTGGGATTACAGGCTGAGCCACCAAGCTCAGCCTATTTGTTAGTTTATTTTTATTGAGATTCGTGGAGTGCATTTGGGGATTTGCTACATAAGTATATTGTGTGAAGTCAGGTTTGAGTACCTAGGGAGCTGTCTCCCCCCAGTAGTGGACATGGTACCCAATTGGTGTTTGTGTATCTTTTGTACCCCCTCCTTAACTGTGCCAGCATCTATTGTTTTCACCTTTTGTGACTGTGTGTTCAATATTTAGTGCCTACTTATGAGGAAGAACCTGTGATATTCAATTATTATTATTTCTGTGATAGATCACTTAGAATGGTGATCTACATCTGCATCCATCATACTACAAGGGACATTTTTGTAACGATTACATAATGTATATACACCACATGTTCTTTATCAAGCCCACTTTTATGAGCAACTGGGTTGGCTTCATGTTTTTGTTATTGTGAACAGTGCTGCAATAAATATACACATGGAGGTGTCTTTGTGGAAGAGAAATTTATGTTCCTCTGAGTACGTTGCCAGTAGTGAGATTGCTGGGTTCAATAATATCTCAATTGTTAGTTTTTTGGAAATCTCTATATTGCTTTACACAAAGATTATATTCCCACCATCAGTGGGAAGCATTAACTTGTCTCCAAAGTCTCACCAACACCTGTTTTTTTTTGACTTTTTTTTTTTTTTTTTGAGTGGAGTCTCACTCTGTCACCTAGACTAGAGTTCAGTGGCCACTCCCGGCCACTGCAGCCTCGACCTGGTGGGCTCCGGCAATCCTTCCACCTCAACCTTCCGAGTAGCCAGAATTACAGGCATGTGCTACCACGCCCGACTGATTTTTTGATTTATTGTAGAGATGAGGTCTCGCTGCCCAGGCGGGTCTCAAACCCGCGGGCTCAGGCAATCCACTCACCTCAGCCTCCCAAGGGTGCGGGATTACAGGCTGAGCCACCAAGCCTGGCTGTTTTTTGACTTTTTAATGACAGTCATCCTGACCAGTGTAAGATGTTATCTCATTGTAGTGCTGATGTACATGTATTTGATGATTAGTGAAGCTGAGCATTTTTGATGTTTGTTAGTTGCTTGTTTGTCTTTTTTTTATTGAGAAGTGTCTGTTCACACCTTTTGCTTACTTTTTTAATGGGGTTATTTTTTCCCCTGTCAATTTGTCAGAATTCCTTGTAGATCCTGGATGTTAGGAATTTTTTGGATTCATAGCTTGTGGATATTTCCCCCCATTATATGGATTGTCTCTTTACCCTCTTGATGGTCTCCTTTGCAAAAATTTTGTGAAAAAATTTTTTCCTTTGTAAAAACCTTTAAATTTGATAGGATTCTATCTGTCAATTTGAAATTTTGCTGCTTTTGTTTTTGAGGATTTGGCCATGAAGTCATTGCCTAGGACAATGTCCAGGATGGTGTTCCCTAAGTTTACTGCTAAGATTCTTATCTGATCAATTTTGAGTTAATTTTTCTATATGGTGATATGTAGGGGTACAGTTTTATTGTTCTACATGTGGTTAGCCTGTTTTTACAGCACCATTCACTACATATGATTTCCTTTCCTCAATGTTTGTTTTTGTAGACCTTGTCAAAGATGAATTGGTTGAGGCTCTTTAGTTTCATTTCTACATTCTCTATTATGTTCTATCAGTCTATGTGCCGATTTTGTACCAGTACCATGCAGTATTCTTTACTTTGGCCTTGTAGTAAAGTTTAAGTTTGGCAGGTTTTTTCTTTCAGCTGATGGTTGCTTTCTCTCTAGGTTCTTTATTGCTTCCACATGAATTTCAGTATTGTCTTTTCTAAGTCTGTGAGAAATGATGATGTTTATTTGATATGGATTGCACTAAAACTGTAGACTGAGTTGAGTAGAGTGAACATCTTAACAATACTGATTCTTCCAATGCCTAAGCATGAGATGTTCTTCAATTTGTGTCAGCTTTGATTTATTTAAACAGTATTTCATAAATGTCATTGTAAAAATATTTCACCTCTTCAATTAGATGAATGTCAATAGGTCTATTGTTTTTTTGTGTGGCTATTGTGAATGGGATTGCGTTTTTATTTGGATCTCAGCCTGTGCATTGTTGGTGTGTAGAAATGCAGTTAATTTTTACACACTGATTTTCTGTCCTGAGACTTTATGGAATTTATCAGTGCAAGGAATTTTTGACAGACTTGCTAGAGCTTTCTATGTATAGAATTCTATTATCTGTGAATAGAGATAATTTACTTTCCTCTTTTTCTGTGATGATGTCCTTAATTTCTTTCTTTTACCTGATTTATCTTGCTAGGACTTCCAGTGCTATGCTAAATGGGAACAGTGAGAATG
The DNA here is from genome assembly GCF_000164805.1 of Carlito syrichta. Lineage (NCBI taxonomy): Eukaryota > Metazoa > Chordata > Mammalia > Primates > Tarsiidae > Carlito > Carlito syrichta. The sequence continues at coordinate 2,808 of NW_006956147.1, forward strand.
AAGAAAGAATTGTCTTGTTCCAGTTCTTAGGGGAAATGCTTCCAGCTCCCGCCCATTAAGTATGATGTTGGCTCCATGTTTGTCATAGATGGCTCTTATTATTGTGAAAAATATTCCTTCAGTGTCTAGGTTTTGAGGGTTTTTATCAAGACAGAATGTTTGATTTTCATCAACACTTTTTCTGCATCTATTGAAATAACCATGAGTTCTTGTTTT
>NW_006956147.1:3908-5106 GCF_000164805.1 Carlito syrichta
TCTTGATATGTGCATGCAATGCTATAAACTTCCCTCTCAGCATGAATTTTAGAGTATCCCAAAGGTTTTGGAATATTATGTCTTTGCTTTATTTTGTTTCTGGAGTTCTTTTTATTTCTGGATTGATTTCTTTGTTATCACAAAAGTCATTTAGAAATATGTTGTTTAGTTTCCTTGATTTGTGTGTTTTGGGTGCTTCCTGATGGTGATGATGTTTATTTCTGTTTTGCTGTGGTCTAAGAAGATGCTTGCTATGATTTTGAACTTTTGAAATTTGTTCACATTTGATTTATGTCTAATAATATTAATAATCTTGAAGCATGTTCCATGTGCTGATGGAAATAATGTATGTGATGTGGTTGTTCAATGAAGTGTTCTGTAGATATATTTTACAACTAATTGGTTGAGTGTTCCATTAAGTTTCTGGATTTCTTCGTTAGTATTTTGCCTAGATGATCTGTTTAGGGCTCTTCCCAAGGAATTAAAATCTCTATCTATAATTGTATACCTGTCTATGTCCTCTCCTAGATAAGTTAGCAATTATTTGATAAATGTGAGTGTTACTTTGCTGGGTGCATATACATTCAAGATGGATATTATTGCTGGTAGATTGTTCTATTTATCATTGGAGAGATGTTCACTGTTCTTTTATTGCTTTAAGGATAGTTTCATCTAATACAAGAATAGCTACTCTTGTCTTCTCCTCCCCCTCCCGAAGATATTATTCCAGCTCTTTGCCTGGAGCCTTCAGATGTCATTTGTTGAGATTAATTTCCTGTAGTCAGAAGAATGACCACACTTTTATATCCAATTTTCCAGTCTGTGCCTCTTTCAGTACACATTTAGTTCATTCAAGTTTAAGTTAATTATTGACATGTCAAGGTTTGTTTCTGAGATATCTCTATTAAGAGGTTGATTTGTGTTCTAGGCGTTGTGATTGATTTATGTGGTTGGTAAACTGTGTCTATCTATGCTTAATATATTGAATATTTCACAGTTGTGTGATTCGATTCAATGTGAGTTAATTTCTCTATTTGGTGATAGGTAGGAGTCCCATTTTATTGTTCTACATGTGATTATTCAGTTTTTCCAGCACCATTCACAATATGTGATTTTCTTTCCCCAGTGTGTGTTTTTGTTCACTTTGTCAAACACAAGTTGGTTTAGTGTCTATGGTTTCACTACCAACTTCTCTGTT
>NW_006956148.1:0-4847 GCF_000164805.1 Carlito syrichta
AACAGACACTTCTCAGAATAAGACATATAAGCAACCAACAGATACATTAAAAAAAATGTTCAGCCTCCCTAATCATCAAAAAAATGCAAATTAAAACCACACTGAGATACCACCTAACTCCAATTAGGATGGCCATCATCAATAACTCATAAAATAATAGATGCTGGAGAGGATGCAAGGAAAAGGGCACACTACTACACTGTTGGTGGGAATGTAAGCTAATACAACCTCTGTGGAAAACAGTGTGGTGATTTCTAAAAGATCTATCTGCACATGTATGTTTATCGCAAAATTATTCACCATAGCAAAAACATGGAACCAAAAGTGCTGCCCATCAAAAATGAACTGGATAGAGAAAATGTGGTACATTTACACAATGGTATATTATGTAGCCATAAAGAAAAACAAGATTATGAACTTCACGGCAACCTGGATGGAATTAGAGTCTATAACACTCAGTGATTTATCACAGAAACAAAGATCTGAGTACCTATATACTTACCCACAAGCAGATCCTGAACATTTATCATACTATCATAAGAAAGGTATTGGCAATATTGAGACACTGCTTGGTGGGGGCACATAACATCAGTAAAGGTACCCACACTTTACCTGCACAATGACCACATATGTACTTAAACCTGAATATATCCCACACTTTTAAACTGAAAAAAGAAAGTGAAAATAATGACAAAAAGCACATGCTTTTTAATAGATTTATTTAATTAATTTTAATATATTGATTAATTTATTTATTTTCTAATCCTAAACTAACCTTGATTAAGATTAGAATTATCTTTTCTTGTGATAATTTTATTTTGTCATTAAGTTACAGTCTTTTCATACATTGGTGAATTTGTTTTGCTAATATTTAGTTTAGAAATTTTGCATCTTTGTTTATGACAGCTTGTATTGTTCTTAACTGACACTATCAATATTAGGCTTTGGTATCAACATTATTCTAGGTTTATAAATGTGTTATGGAGTATCTTTTATTTCTCTATTCATTAAAGAGTTTGTACAAGATTGACATTAATTGTTTTTAGAAAGTTTGGACCTGGAGTTTTTACTGTGTGATAATTTTTGTGAATACTGATGAATTTTTTTGTTAAAAATACAAAAGTGCTCACTGTAATAGAAATTATTATTCCTACCTCCCAAAGGTTGTTGTAAAGTTTAAACAAGTGAACAATGTGAAAGTACCTAGTACAGTTCCTGGCAACAAAACATCAGTACAAGAATTCTGTAAAAATGTATTAATCTTATTTTCTGGTAGTAGCTTTGTTGGACTTTGTGATACCACTAATTTTTCTAGAATTTCAGAAAGACAATGGATCTTGTTGACATTTGTATCAATTCCCAGTCTTGTTCAGGTGCCTCACTGATAGCATCTACCTCTGGTCCCTGCAATCTCAAGGTCTTAGGAAATGAAGAGTCTCACCTCTTGGGAAATAATTGGGATACCCTGCCTAGTTTATGAGAGTCTCTTATCCACAGTAAGAGACTGCAGGAGGAGTCATGGAAGTCATCCTTTTTAGTGTGTAGTGTTATGTTACAGATAATGGTTTTCATCCACAGTTCCTGGTTCACAATTCGCATAGCCCTTGGTACAGTCTTTTGTTACAATGCTGGGCATGTCAGGCCTCAGGGACAGGCCTCAGAAACACAATCTTTTTCACCTTCTCCAACCCTCCTTTCATCTGCCTCAAAGCAGGACTCTGATCTGCTGCCTTTGCAATTGTGGGTCTTAAAACCCTACTCAATATAAGTCCCCCCCTGTCCACTGGGAGGAGTGCTGACATCAGGAAGCTTCCATAAACCCCAAGAGAACTGGGTTCCATGAGCTTCTGGGTAGCAGAACACGGTGGAGGTTCCCTGGAGTGTAGCGCACCCAGGGAGGGCATGGAAGCTTTGCAAACTTTCTCCCATGCCTTGCCCTATGTGTCTGTTCATTTATATTCTTTGCAATATCCTTTATAATAAACCGGCAAACATAAGTATTTTCCTGAGTTCTGTGAGTCACTCTCGCAAATTAATTGAACCCAAAGAGACAGTCTTGGGAAAACTAACTTAAAGCTGGTTAGTTAGAAGTTACAGGAAGCCCAGATTTGCAACTGGTGTCTAAAGGGGGGCAGTCAGGGAGGAGGTGGGGAGAAGTCTTGTGAGACTGAGTCCTCACCCTGAGGGATCTGACACTACCTCCAGGTAGATAGTGTTGGAATGGAATTGGAGAGCTCCAGCTGGTGTCTGTTTGGTGGTAGGGAGGACCCCGACATTTGGTCACAGAAATCTCATGTTGATGATTGTTACGGTGTGAGAGCAGAGGGGAAAACGCTGTTTGAGAGATTTTCTTCAAAAGAAATGTCAACATAAAAAGACTGAGCAATGGATCGTCATCATTCCTGTTTCTTTTACTATCACATAACAGTTCTAGTGGAATAAAAACAATGTGATTTTTATTTCTGGCTCTGATACTGTGTGATCTTGGAGCAAGCATTTAACCTTTGTCAGCCTTGGTTTCCCTGTGTGGGTAAAATGGATATTGGAGTTGTTATCTAAAATTTCATCCAGGTCTCAGACTCTATGATTTCTCTGACTCTCTAAGGTCTGATGTTCCACTACTTAGGCAGTTTTGGCTGACATAAGCATACTTTTATTTTTGCCCACCTTAAATTAACTTTTTTGAGCTGTTTGGCTGTTGTGACTGCTGAGTTTCACCCCAGGGATTGCTCCATTAAGTAGTGAATTCCATGTTTCCTGCATTGACTGTGAATATAGTGTGATATTGGTGGAAAGCAGTAAGTGGTTTTGTTGTTAGCATGAATAAAAAATTTCACTTTTCTTCCTCCATCTCTAACCTCCACTCTCTATTTTTCCACTTGGCTCAGCAAAAATGTTGTAAGCATCATGCATATCTTTTGCTTTGGAAATTCAGAATGAAAGATATACTGTGGTAATAGCATTGGGAGAGATGGGAGGGGCCAATGTCTGGGAGAGAGGGTAGATTTCATCAGTGACATGTTAGAAGCACCATTTAGAATTGGAAAATCCCGAATGCTTATATGTTGGGCTCTTTTCTGATCTCACCCTTGACAGGTGCGTGTCATTACAGTGGGTGCTGCCACTGTCAATCTCCGTCAGATTCTCTCCATTGTACTGTGCACAGTGGAAAATTAGAAGGAGAAATGGGCATACTATTGCTGCTTCTGGACTTCAGAAGAAGTATTTCCATATTAATCAAAGTCCTTGAATACTAGCACTATCAGAGTGTGAAGACATTTGTATGTGTGTGCATGTGTGAGAGAGAGAGAGAGAGCATGTGTGATATGCATTGCCCTCTGCAGAGGAGAGAGTCTTGCCTGAGAGTCAGCTAGGTTTCAGGCCAGTCCTAGCTTTGTGTAACCTTAAGGAAATGCCTTCCTTGAGGGCCTTAGAGTCTTATCTACTTATAATGAGAATATTGAATTAAGTGACCACCAAGCGACTATGGTAAGTTTTTCTGATGCAATGATTTCTAACTAAAAGTCAGTTAACAATTGTCATTGGACAAATCACATTCTCTTTGTGTTATTAGTAAAATAGATATGATAATTCTGCACATTCCACTGCAAAAGTTGTTTGTGGCTTTAAAGATAAAATTCTTTTTAAGCCCATTTTTCTCTCTGTACTCCTAACATAGAGTTGGGATTTAAGGGAGCTGTGTAGAAATCCTGACTCCTACACTTTATCTGTGTGATTATATGGAGATGACTAAACTTTTTTGAGCATCATTTTCCTCATATGGAGTATAGTAACTTCACAGGTTTGTTATCAGAATTAGAAGAGATAAAAATATTCACATTGTTTAGAAAATTTCTTAGTAAACAGAAGTGGACAGAATAAATGATAGTCATTATTTCTCAAATAATCAAATGTATGTTTTCAGTAAAGAATCTGATTCTCAGGTTTACGTGACTGACCAAGGACTCCATGATGACTCTGGCTTATGAGGAACAGCATCTCTGAAGTAAGTGCATGGAACAGAGACTCAACTTTCCAGGTGTGTGGTTTGGGCATGTAATCTTCCTCATCTTGCTATACCTTAATGCCAATCTGCTATGAATATTTCCATGCTTCCTTCACATCTATGAGTTCTAGTTCAGTGGTGATTAAGAATCTACCTTCCTTTTGAAAAATATTCTCTCTGAGTTTTACTGGAAGTTTTGCCAGTTAAAATACAAGGATCTGCTAGACATGGTGACTCATGCCTGTAATCCCAGTAATTTGGGAGGCCGAAGTGAGAAGATTGCCTGATTTCGGGAGATTGAGACAAGCCTAGGCAATTTGGTGATACCTCATCTCTACGATAAATCAAAAAATTAGCCGGGCATGGTGGCACACACCTATAGTTCCAGCTACTTGGAAGACTAAGATGAAAGGATCACCTGAGCCCAGCAGGTTGAGGCTGAGGTGGCCATGAGCGTGCCACTGCACTCCAGCTTGGGCAACAGAATGAGACTTTGACTCAAAAAAAAAATACAAGGACTTAATTTTTACCATCATATTTAAATGAGGCAAATTATAGATGACAGAAAACGTGAGAGTTTAACATAATTTTAGAGCACAGGATATTTTAGCTTCTATGTGAGTGTGTGTGTGTGTGTGTGTGTGTGTGTGTGTGTGTGTACATCTGTGTTGTGAGTGGAGGAATGTTTATTGGCTAAGACTATAAATGTGATTAAGCCTGCATGTTTGTGGTTTGGCTAAGGAAGATAATAATAAAGGAAAAAATACCAGATTGTCACCAAGTCTGAGCAAACTATTCACCCTGGCAAGTTGCCCTCCAGAAGACACTTTGGTAAGACTTC
>NW_006956149.1:0-860 GCF_000164805.1 Carlito syrichta
TCAGTTTTTGGATTTCTCACAAAGAAAATGGATATGTAGCTGTTTATTCAGTGTGTTCACGGGGAAAGAGTCTGGAGACTCCTATATTAGTCATCTTTTTGGTGTCATCTTGCTGTCAGAAAAGTTGGGGATCTAGAATTTCAATTTTCACATGAATCTTAAGCAAAATATGTCTTGTGTGCTTAATTTTTTAATATCTTTCTCATGTTTTATTTATTTATTTATTTATTTCATTAATCAATATTTTTTATTATGGTTTTGTGGGGTACAGTTAAGGGTTAGGTGTACAATTACGTTTCATTCACGCACCCTGTTGATAGTTGTTTTCCCACCCCCCGACAGATATTTACTACTGTTAATACCATCCCCCTCCCCCCATAGTTTCCCAGTACCATCAGTCATTTTCTTATAGTATTGCATTGGATGTTCAAGGTCCATTATATGAGTGAGAACATGTGATATTCGGAACTTTGTTTCTGTGAGTATTATAATACTGTCACTCAGTATTATAGACTCTAGTTCCATCCAGGTTGCGGCAAAATTCATGATTTTGTTCTTTTTTATGACTGTGTAGTATTCTATCGTGTATATGTACCACATTTTTTTAATCCAGTCCTCTTTTGATGGGTAGCATGGTTGTTTCCAGGTTCTTGCTATTGTGAACAATGCTGCGATAAACATACGTGTGCAGGTATCTTTTCTATAGAGTGATTTGTGTTTTTCAGGGTATATTCCCAGTAGGGGGATTGCAGGGTCATATGGAAGGTCAATTTTTAGAGCTTTTAGGAATCGCCACACTGCTTTCCACAGAGGTTGCACTAGTTTACACTCCCACCAACAGTGTAGAAGTGTTCCCTTGA
>NW_006956150.1:0-754 GCF_000164805.1 Carlito syrichta
AAACTTCTAGACATCCCTCAAGACCTCAGTCAGATGTTGACTCCAGTGAGAAGACTTTTAATCCTTCCAGAGGAAATTAATTACTTCCTCCTCTAAGGATGTGATATTCTTTCTCTCTTAGCACTTATCTTGATATGCTATCACTTAGCATTTTCATGTGTCTTCTTCATTAGGGTGTGAGTCTATCTATCTATCTATCTATCTATCTATCTATCTATCTATCTATCTATCTAGAGTTGTGGTGGTGGGGTCTCACTCCATCACCCAGACTGGAGTGCAGTGCACAATCATGGCTCATTGCAGCCTTGACTTCCTGGAAGGAAGACCGGAAGGATCACCTCAGCCTCCCTAGTAGCTGAGATTACAAGTGTATGCCACCATACCTAGCCAATTTGTTAATTTCTTTGTACAGACAAGCATTTGTTTTCTTTATCTTTTTTCATTTTTCTTGTAGGAATGAGGTTTTGCTATGTTGCCCAGACTGTTCTCAAACTTCTGGCCTCAAACAATCTTCCCACTTGGCTTCCCAAAGTGCTGGAATTCCAGGGGTGAGCCACTGTGCCCAGCCCAACTGTAAGCTTCTTTAGGGCAAGGTGCCTCCAATTTGCTTCTAAAGTCTCAGAGCCTATCCCTGACCTTGACATAGTAGATGTACAGTAACTATTAATATGTGTCGATTTGCTCACCTGGAAGGTGGGGAATCATAATACCTACCTAAACTGCTGTGAGGATCAGATGAGGAAGTACGATGATC
>NW_006956151.1:0-1094 GCF_000164805.1 Carlito syrichta
CATTCTATTGGTCTATATGTGTACCAGTACCATGCTGTATTATTTAATTTAGTCTTGTAGTAAATTAAAAATTTGAGAGTACAATTACTCCAGCTTTGTTCTTTTTGCTGAGAGTTGCTTCTTCTAATCAGGCTCTTTATTGCTTCCATACGAATTTCTGTATTGTCTTTTCTAGGTCTGTGAGAAATGATGCTGGCTGTTTGTTAGGGATTGCACAGAATCTGTTGATTACTTTGAGTGGAATGGACATCTTAACAATATTGATTCTTCCAATGTCTAAGTATGGGGTGTTCTTCAATTTGTGTCATTTTTTATTTATTTGAGCAGTGTTTTGTAGGTATCATAGTAAAACTCTTTTACCTCTTTGGTGAAATGAGTGCCTAGGTGTCTTATGTTTTGTGTGGCTATTGTGAACAGGAGTGTGTTTTTACTTGGTTCTCAGCCTGTCTGTTACTGGTGAGTAGAAGTGCAGCTAATTTTATATCCTGAGACTTTGTGGAATTTATCATTGCAAGGAATTTTTGACATACCTGCTAGAGCTTTCTAGGTGTAGAATCCTATCATCTGTAAAGAGAGATAATTTACTTTTCTCTTTTTGTTTTTGGATACCCTTAATTTCTTTCTTTTGCCTAATTTATCTGTCTAGGACTCCAAGTATTATATTAAATAGGAAGAATGAAAATAGGCATCGTTTTCTTGTTCCAGTTCTTAGAGGGGAACACTTCCAGCTCCTACCCATTAAGCATGATGTTGGCTGCAAGTTTTTCTAGATGGCTCTTATTATTTTGAGAAAAGTTCCTTTGATGTCTAGGTTTTTGAGGTGTTTTTTTTTTAATCAAGAAGGAACGTTTGATTTTTATCAAATACTTTTTCTTCATCTATTAAGATAATCTTGAAGTTCATGTTTTACACCTGTTTGGTGGATTACATTTATTGATTTGCATACGTTAAACCAGCCAACCTGGTCATAATGATGATCCCTGTAAAGTATTTTTAGATGCAATTTGCTAGAATTTTATTGAGAATATTTTGCATCCATGTCCTTCAAGGAAATTGTTCTGTAGTTTTATTTCCTTTGTTGGATCTTTGCCATT
>NW_006956152.1:0-1669 GCF_000164805.1 Carlito syrichta
TCAGATACCCAGAAGTCTGTTTCTAAAAAGACAAAGTTGGTAAAGTTAATTATACCTAAAGTGTGCATTTCTCTATAAGCAGAGCATCTACTTTCTAATCATTGTGTCCAGGTTTCAGAACAAGATGAAAAATGGCTTCCCACTCTTAGTCTGTCCTTTCAAGGGTCATTGGCAGTTTGTCACCAGGTCCAACCCTGGTTCTGTCTGGTGGAACAGCCAAAGTCAAGACAAGGTGTTGGAACAGGGGCTATGACTTTATTTAGAGGATGATTAAAACTGAGAAGATGAGGGGCCAAGACCCCTTTTGGGTTTTGTGTACTTTGGGTGGGTTTTATCCAGGTTAGTGGTGGGGGAGAAAGAGGGGAGAGAATTGCTTGAGCCCAGAAATTTGAGGTTAACCTGAACAACATAGCACATCCATGTATATATAAAAGCTGAAAAAATTTAGCCAATTTACACACATGCCTGTAGTTTCAGATTCCTGGGAACCTGAGAAGGAAGAATCTGTTGAGCTCAGGTGGTCAAGATGGTGATAAGCTCTGTGGAGACACTCCATGCCTGCCTGGGTTATGGAGTGATACTCAGACTCATAAAAAACATTTAATTTAATTTAAAAAAAATAAAGGCATATCTTCAACATGTAGATGTGACTTGTCTAGATAATCTAATCTGATAAGAAATTCCAGAGGCAGTTGTGGCAAAAATGGCTGGTTCTCAGGTAAATGTGTTCCAGGTCAGGGGTTGTGTCTCTTTTCCTCTGGAATGTCATGATTTTAGAGTGTGCAAACATTGACTGTTACTAGTCTGTTTTGCTATTTTTAAAGTTGGCATCTCACCCAAGATAGAGTGCAGTAGCATCCTCCATCCTCTGTAACGTCAACCTGCTGGGTTCAGGTGATCCCTCCACCTCAACCATTCAAGTAGCTGGAAATTCCAGCACACATCACCATGCTCATCTAACTTTTTGATTTATTGTAGAGATGAGGTCTTCTCAAGTTGTTCAAGCTGTTCTTGAACCTATGGGCTCAGGTAATCAATCCTCTCACCTGTTTCTCCCAAAATTTTGGGATTATAGGCATGAGCCACCATGCCCGGCCTTCATATATATCTTATTCTACTTTAAAACTGTGTATTCCCTTGATTTTTCAATCTTTATTTATTTTTAAGATGTGGGGTACAGTTCAGGGCTATGTATACAAAAGTCCATTATGTAGGTACACTTGTTGATGAGGTATGCCCTACACTTCCCCAGCAGTATTCCACTTTCAGTCTTTTTTTTAAAGTCATTATCGCACTGTTTTACTTTTCAAGCCCTTATTATGGATAATAATATTTTTCAACGTTTTTGTGGATTTCCAATTTAAATATTGTTTGCAAAACAATTGTTTTCCTCAGAACACAGACAACTGTTTGTATATCAGTATCAAACTCAATTGATAATCTGATTAGAGGATTATTGGCTTAATGATCCTCTTCCCTATCATGTATTTTCATTATTTTTATTTCTACAATTTTTTATGTATTTCAGAATACTTTACACTTCTTCATAGTTTGATCTTTAAATGTAAATTTTTTTGTAAATTTCACAATATTTTTTTAATCTATTAACAAGATTATATGTCTTTCTCATCGATTTTATTAATATGACTAATTGTGTTTATGTATTCCC
>NW_006956152.1:2043-3573 GCF_000164805.1 Carlito syrichta
CCAAATGCTTTCTCTCCTAAGCATCCCGGACATAAAGGAGCTTGATCATGATTTAATGTTGCAACATGCTGACACAGTGTTTCTACTGATTTTTTTTTTCTTTTTTGAGTTGGAGTCTCACTCTGTCACCCAGATTGGAGTGCAGTGACTGCTCCCAGCCACTGCAGACTCGACCTGCTGGGCTCCAGCGATACTTCCGCCTCAGCTTTCCAAGTAGCTGGATGTACAGGCACATGCTATCACACCTGGCTAATTTTTTGATTTATTTTAGAGATGAGGCCTCACCAAGTTGCCCAGGCATGTCTCGAACCCTCAGGCTCAGGCAATCCACTCACCTCCGCCTCCCAAAGCGTGGGATTACAGGCACTGAGCGACTAAACCTGGCTGATTTTTACATTTCTATTCAAATGTGATTTTTCTACAAACAAAGGACTTGAAATCCTTAATATGGAATACAAATTGTGCTTTGATATTTTCCTCATCCAGGGATACCGCGTTTATGTGGTTTTCTTTATGTTTTTTCTATTTTTATTTTAAAAAGGAGGGTATAGCCGGGGTTGATGACTCAGCCTGTAATCCCAGCACTTTGGGAGGTGAAAGGAAGTGGATTGCCTGAGGCCACGGGTTCAAGACCAGACTGGGCAACTTGGCGAGACCTCATTTCTATAATAAATCAAAAATTAGCCAGGAGTGGTTGTGAATACATGTAGTTCTGGCTACTTGGAAGACTGAGATGGAAGGATCACCGAAGCCCAGCAGGGTGAGCCTGCAGTAGCCGCAAGTGTGCCACTTCACTCCACTCTGGACAACAGAGAGAGACTCCAACTCAAAAAAACAAAATAAAATAAAAGATAGGGCACAGTTCAGAGTTAGGTCATAAGCGGTCATTGTACATGTAATGCTTGGGGACCCATACTGAAGTTATATCCCCCACAATGGCAGTGTCCCACCACTGCCAATCACTTTCTTGTAGTATTCTGATAATTGTTCAGGGTCCACTCATGAGTGAGTATGTATTGTACTCAGATGTTTGTTTATGAGATAAAACACCTTCATGTATATATATATATATATTTTTTTTTAGTTGGGATTCTCTGTCACAAAATACACAAAATATATTAATAATTTTGTGGCCACCTCCTGTGTTATATGACCTACAGGCATGTGCTACCCCAGCTGGCTAATTTTTTATTTGTTGTAGAGACGAGGTCTCGTCAAATTACCTGGGCTTGCCTCGAACCCACAGGTTCACACAATCCTCTTCTGGTGTCCCAAAATGCTGAGATTACACCTTGAGTTACCGAGCCCAGCATTTATTTTTTTAAGTAGAAATCTCACTGTTTCCCCTGACTGTAGAGCAATGGCACACTCACTGCCACCGCTGCGTCCACCTACTCGCGAACCTTCCGCTTCAGCCTTCCAAGTAGCTGGAACCACAAGTGTGCACCACCATGCCTGGCCAATTTTTTTATTTATTGGAGAGATGAGGGCTCACCAAGTTGCTGTGGATGGTTTGTAAACTATATGCTT
>NW_006956152.1:4562-5415 GCF_000164805.1 Carlito syrichta
GGTTGGTTGCCCTGGTTTTGCATGTGATGGAGATTTCTTAAGAGGAATGAGGTAGGTTGCCTCTTGACCTGCAGAAAAATGTAATCTTAAGATGTCTTAATGCCTCCTAAAATCTGCCTATTGGAAATTAACTATGTCTACCCTGTGCTTGATTCAAAATGTGTCAGTCTAAGGAAAAATGGCTATGCTGAGGCATAATGTGAAGTAAGTTTATTTTAAGTTTCTCGGAGTCCCCAATTTCATTCTAGATTAAGTGCACTCGTGAAAGGAATACAAAAATCCAAAATTACAAAATATCTCACCTATTGAGAATGTGTAAGAACCCGTATGAAGCCTCTCAGGCACACGGGAGAGCAAGTTCAGTGTCTCCTGAGAGTGTAGTCGTTTTAGCTCTAGTTATTCACCATAAAATGTATTTTATCAATACAGTTTAAAAAGTTTTTAAAAATTTTCAGTCAAGATATAGAGAGATGTCTGGAAAACATTAAATATCTAAGGTTGGGTGAAGTGGCCCATGTCTATACTCCCAGCACTTTGGGAGGCTGAGGTAGAGGACAGAGCCCACAGGTGCGAGACTGGCCCGGGCAACTTGGTGAGACAGCTTTTCTACAATAAATCAAAAAAATTAGCCAGGATCCATCTGACAACTAGAATTATGCAATAAGATAATTTGTAACACAGAAATATTCACTAATACATTAGGTCTGAGAAAAAAGAATGAAATGAAATCCACTCAGCCAGTGTACACACTATTTTTGTAAATGATACAGCATAAATTTTGGCATCAATGCAGGCATGTACAATTGTGAGTGCTATTATTTACATCACACGGAAAAAGTTGCATATACTGCTC
>NW_006956153.1:0-698 GCF_000164805.1 Carlito syrichta
CTACAGGGGTAGCAGTGATAACAGCTGTTTCCTCCCATTAGAAAGTCACTTTAGCATTCAGTGTTCCCTGAGGAGACAGCAGACAGAGCTAGGCTGGCACACAGCTGCTACTGACAGACCTGCTGCTGCGCTGACCCAGGGTACAAACAGGATCAACTGTACGTGATTTCCCTGAACTTTTAAAAATCCTTTTATAAGCCTGGGTGCAGTGGCTCACACCTCTAATCCCAGCACTTGTGAACATGATACTGCACTCTAGCATGGGCAACAGAGTAAGACTCCAACTCAAAAAAATAATTATTTTACAAAATTTTAAAATAAATCCTTTCAGATTCCCCCTAGTGCCCCAACATTCCTCTTGAAATCCCCCAGACATTGCTATGCAGTGCACATGTGACAATGCTGGAAGGTCCCTAACTACTCCATTGGACATACTTAGATACTCTGGGACTATGAACAATCTAGATGACTGCCCTATGTTGGTACCAATTCCGACATACAGTGGAGGAAACACAGGACCCAGTGCTGGAAACAGGAATATGACGCTGAGCAGGAGGACAAATCCATTTATCCTATTTCAAAGTAAAAAAGCAAAATAAACCTGAGCTATGTCACCAGGGTGCCACAATCCTATCCCCTCCTCCTTCCTCTTCTCTATGCTATTAATAAATGAGTTTCCCAACCCCAAATAATTATTA
>NW_006956154.1:0-716 GCF_000164805.1 Carlito syrichta
AGTCTTCTTTTGATGGGCAGCACGGTTGGTTCCATGTTCTTGCTATTGTGAACAATGCTTCAATAAACATACATGTGAAGACATCTTTTTTATAGAGTGATTTTATTTCTTCCAGGTATATTTCCTGTAGGGGGACTGCAGGTTCATATGGGAGATCAATTTTTAGAACTTTTAGGAATCGCCACACAGATTTCCACAGAGGTTGTACCAGTTTACGCTCCCATCAACAGTGTAGAAGTGTTCCTGTTTCACTACGTCCTCTCCAGCATCTGTTATGTTTTGAGTTATTGATGATGACCATTCTGACTGGAATTAAGTGATATCTCAGTGCAGTTATAATTTGCATCTCTTTGATGACTAGTGAGGTTGAACATTTTTTCATATATCTGTTGACCACTCGTATGTCTTCTTTTGAAAACTGTCTATTCATTTCTTTTGCCCACTTTGTAATGGGGTTTTCGTTTTTTTTCTTTTCAGCACATTTGGCTTCCTTGTACATCCTAGATATTAGGCCTTTGGCAGACATGGATTTGGCAAATACTTTTCCCCGTCTGTGGGCTGTCTGCCTGTACTCTTGAGGGTTTCTTTGGCTTTGTAGAAGCTTGTCAGTTAGATACGTTCCCTTTGTCAAGTTTATCTCTTATGGCTTGTGCCTTTCGGGTTTGCTCAGAATTGGATGCTGGGTCAACTTCCATAAGAGTGGCTCCTGCATCTTC
>NW_006956155.1:0-433 GCF_000164805.1 Carlito syrichta
AACATCTCACCGCACAACGTGATTTTTGCCCAGAAAAAAAAGTTGTGACCTTTCCATAAGCATCCACAATGCACGAATTAAGAAACAAAGTTCTTTGTTGAGATCAATCACCCCAGTATCCAATGGAGCCCAAGGAGCTGGTTAGAAGGTTAAGCAATTAAAAGCTAAAGCTGAAATGACTCAGAAAATTGCAAAATCACTCATTTTAACAGCCTGATTTGAAATTGTCAACACTGCAACTGGGACTAAGGAAGAAACAGAAATGGAAAAGGTGACTTTTTTAGTAATATTATTAGCAAATGAATTGATAACACATGAGATGACAAAGACAACACCGATCCAAGAGTTTATTAAGTCAAAAAAAGTTTTCATTGCAGATGGGATGAGTCTATGAATTAATACATTACTATTTAGGCTCCTTTAACAGCACTTG
>NW_006956156.1:0-3523 GCF_000164805.1 Carlito syrichta
TAGCAGATAAGGAGGTTTGGAAAAGAAACGAGATTATTTGCTTCAATGCCATAAGGAAATGGGATTCACTTTGTAAGCAGACAGGGAAATGGTCAGAAGGTCTGTATGTAGAGGCATTTTAAAATTTATTTTACTACTTTGCTAATAAGATTATATCCCATGGGGTATTAGATGTCTAACTCCAGAAGCTTGACTTAGAACTACAAATATCAAACTTCCATTTACAGGAGACTTTTGAGGTTTGTTAACAACTGAGATATTGAGGAACAAAGAGAAAGACCCCACGGTGAACACCAGTGAGACAAAAAGCTGGCAAACCTGTTGGCAGTTGCCCTTAGCAGCAAAACTTCAGCCACCCAACAGAGACCCGGTAAGAACAGACCTGCTAAGGGAAATGGTATCTGCTGCTATGGGTGCAGTCAATCTGGGCACGTGAAGTGCAATTGTCCTCAATGTCCTAAGCTTCCAGGACCTAGTCCCACATGTGGACAAGAAGGCCACTGGAAGAGCCAGTGCAGCCTCTCCTGGAGGGGAGGAGAAACACCTAGTTCGTTAAGGGTGGCCACTGACTGATGGGACCCGAGGAAAATGGCCCAGCCCCATACCCTGTTTGCCATCACCCCAGAGAATCCCTGTGTCTATATGGACGTGGCTGAGGTCATACTGGGACTAAGATTTCAGCCATAGCTGATTATGCTGGACCTCTTTCTCCGACACCTGCTCCCTAGTGGGAGTTAAGAATGTTCCAAGAGTTAGCCTGTTCACCAATCCTCTTCTAAAAAGTTACTAAAATGTTAATTTCAAGTATAAATGTAAAAAGTTATCTATAAAAGAGGTAAAAGGAAACCAGAAAACAAAGGAAAAATGTAAAGAAAGGTGTTGCTATAAAAGTATGTTTTTGGTAAAAAAAAAAAAAGAAGATAAAGGAAAGAATAATTTTCTATAGGAAAGTATCTTGTATGGTAAATTTTTTCTTATAATAGAGTGAATGGTTATTTGGGATCAAGGAAAGTATAGGACAAAAAAGGGTTTAATCAAGCATGTCGAAAAATGATATGTATACATCATAAGATGGTATGTGGAAACTTTGTGGAAAAAAATACATGAAAGAAATTCTGTGAACAATTAAGTTTGCAAAAAAATATTAGTTATTTTAATGAATTAACCATTAATATAAATCCCACTGATTTTAGGCCAAAACACCATTATGTAAAAGTAACAGTCTTTTTTTCTTTCTTAAAACACTAATCTGTCAGTTTTTAGTAAATAACTATAGTTTTAAATTTGGTAAAACAGAACGCTTTTAAAATTTAAATATTCTATCTGTCTAATCATCCATTGGTTAAATATCATTTCGCTAACTGTCTTAAAATATGAAGCTTTGCTTCTGTAATACTTTTTACATTTCTGTTGTCAGTAAACTTTTATCTTTAAATTCAAGATACAAAAGGTTTATGCCAGACTAATCTCATATATGGTCAAGTTAACTAAAATCGAAAAAGTGTCATTCAGTGCGAATTGATAACAGACTTAAAATCTTCTTCTGGATGTTTATTAAAAATCTTGTGTGCAGCCGGGCTCGGTGGCTCAGCCTGTAATCCCGCGCCTTTGGGTGACTGAGGTGAGTGGATTGCCTGAGCCTGCGGGTTCGAGACTCGCCTGGGCAGCGAAACCTCATCTCTACAATAATTAAAAAAAAAAAAATCAGCCGGGCGTGGTAGCGCATGCCTGTAATTCCAGCTACTTGGAAGGCTGAGGCGGAAGGATCGCCGGAGCACAGCAGGTCGAGGCTGCGATGGCCAGGAGCGGCCACTGCACTCCAGTCTGGGCGACAGAGTGAGACTCCAACTCAAAAAAAAAAAAAAAGAAAAGAAAAGAAACTGTGGCACACCTATTTTAAATACTGTTTTAAATTTGTTCATTGATTTTAAGTTTTAATTAGATCATGAAGTCTTTTCTGGGTGCAAGTCTCTGAACTAACACTTTTGGGGTTCTCTTCAAATTTGTTTTTTAGCATGAGACCTTGTCTCAAATAAACTGTTTTATTTGATTAATTTATTTATTTAATTTTATTGTAGAGATGAGGTCTCACCAAGTTGCCCAGGCTGGTCTCAAACCCATCGCCTCAGGCAATCCACTCACCTAAGTCTCCCAAAGTACTGAAAGATTTACTTGAGTGCCTGGTTCAAATTACAGTACAGAAAAATCTGGGGAGGCCAGCAGATATTTTTAAAAGGGGTTCTCTGATCCTATTCGTGTCAGGTGGGAGGGGTGGGGTGGTGGGTATGTGTAAACAAAAGTGGGTACTAGGCTGCTTAGAGAACACAGAGCTTTCTCAGTAGGGTCTGGCTTGACTGACTTCCTTTCTATTAGGATCTGAAAATATTCTGTTTATTTGCAAGAGAATATTTTCATGTCAAGTGCTTTTTTTAATAAATTGAATCTAGATTTTTTGGTCTGGATTGTCTCCTTCCGCATCTTTCTCTTCCATTTTCTGGTTATTTTGTTCTTTTGTCAAGACAGAATATGATGGAAAATATGGCAGATGAATCTTTCACTGATCCCTGTTGCACATGCTTCTCAAGCTCATCCATGCTTCGAAAAACTCGACAGCTAGCGATGCACCTAAAGCCGCTGTCTATGCTCATCAGACATTCAGGTGTCTTGGCCCTGGGACACTGCGCCAGAACTGGTGCCTCTTCTGGGAACTCAGCTTCCTCCATTTCCTCAATTTCAAGCTGGATTCACTGCTAGTCAGGATTCACTGCAGATAGCTGAGACTGGAACTTTTTTATGAATCCTCTCAGGAAAGGATTTTTATCTTCTATGGGGGCTCCAATTTTTTCTCTGTGTCCTCTAAGACAGTGACACTCTTTTAGTTGGACATGAACATAATAAATTTATGAAGGACATTAGTGCTTATTGGTGAAGAGATAAGGAGAAGAAAGTCCTATTTTGCTCCAGATTCTATGACATTAATGACTCTTTGGTAAAGATATAAGGAGAATAAAGTTTTGTCTGCTCCGGATTCTGTGGCGGAGGCATTGCAGAAAATTCAAGACAAGGGGCATCTTGATGAAGTCCTAGGGGAAAAAAGTTAAGCATGAACTTGAATAGTATATGTGTAGCCTATAGCATTAAGATGACCAGAAGAATGTGCTTGTGTGAGGACATGTGGAATGGAAGTTTATGTATGTGTGATGTTTCTGAATTCAGTACATGGTTTGCCTTATTTCAGGTTACAGGTAAAATATCCTGAAACAGTTGACTCTTATTTTTGCCTGATAGGCAAAGGTATCATCATACAAAGAACACTCAGGTCATGGATCATTATCCCATAAGTTTGAGGTTCCTAGAAAATGAAACGAAGTTCATAGAGGTGGAATGAATATGTGACTCTTCCATTCATTTGTTCAATCAGCAAATATGATGCAAATCATGAGATAAGCTCAAAGAACAGCCCTGGAGTGTGTATTCATAGGAATAATGCTCATATCCTTCTAAAAACCCAAACCTGTATGTA
>NW_006956157.1:0-420 GCF_000164805.1 Carlito syrichta
GATCCCAGCACCTTGGGAGGCTGAGGCAGGAGGATTGCTTGAGCCCAGGAGTTCAAGACCCGTCTAGGTAACATGACAAGACATTGCCTCTACACAAAATTTAAAAAATTTAAACACATGTGGTACACACGTGTTTTCTAAGCTACTTGGGAGGTTGACATGGAAGGATCACCTGAGCTCAGGAGGTCGAGGCTGTGATGAGCCATGATTGTGCCACTGCACCTGAGCCTGGGCAATAGACCAAGACAAGCAAAAGAAGAAGAAGGAGAAGGAGGAGGAGGAGGAGAACGTTCTTACAGGATACTGAATGCCAGTGCCTTGATTCTGAACTTTCCAGCCTTCAGAACTGTTAGGAAATATGTTTCCATTGTTTATAAATTACCCAGAATGAACTAAGAGTGGTGACCTATGGAGTTCTAA
>NW_006956158.1:0-542 GCF_000164805.1 Carlito syrichta
GCTACAGTGAACTATGATTGTAACACCACACTCCAGCCTGGAGACAGCCCTGTCTCTTAAGAAAACATTTCTTTAAATGATAAAAAATTAAATAAAAACATAACATACGTTCCTGATAAAAAGCTTTCAGGAAACTAGGAATTGAAAGGGAATTCCTTAACCACATAAATGATAGTCACAATCTACCTACAAGCACCATTAAACCAGTGAAAGACAATACTTTTCACACATAAGATTGGGAAGAAGACGAGAGTGTTTGCTCTCAACTATTCTATTTAGTTTTTAGTTGTTTTTTTTTTTTCTGGAGGGTTTATACAGCACAATAGGTAAACAAAAGAACTAAAAATCATCCAGATAGGAAAATATGAAGCAAAATTCTTACTACTGAAATATGACTTATCCTGTGCAGAAAATCCTATGGAATCTTCAAAAAGCAACTAGAACAAGTAAGCTTAAAAAGTTTGCAGGATAAAAGAGGCAATAAAAAAAATCAATTGTACTTCTATATGCTACCAATGAAAAATCAGACATTGAAAATAAAT
>NW_006956159.1:0-308 GCF_000164805.1 Carlito syrichta
ATCCTAAACATGGCAGGATGTCAGAATCACTGGAGCAGTACCCTGCCCAGATATAATACAACACAGTCCTTAAGGAAGGATGAGATTGACAATGTGATCAAAGAAGAAAGACATAAAATGGGGACTCAGATTTTGCAGAATCTTGGTGCAGGAGAAAGATCAAGAGTTTTTACTGGAATAATAATCTGTTATTTTCACTTATAGGGTTTGTTTTTTTTTTTAGAAGAATTGAATTATTTAAGGGCAACACCTGTGTACCTTATAAAGCACTGTAGAATTAACAATTTGGACCTAATATATACATAAAA
>NW_006956160.1:0-5164 GCF_000164805.1 Carlito syrichta
CTTCATCACCATTATTTTGTGAGCACAGGCATGAGTTACAAGTTGAAAATTCAACTCAGCTTGACTTTTGGAGACAAACTTACTACAAATATGTGACAAGTAAGATTAGCCTCTTAACTTTGATTTGTTACTCTTAGAAAATCTGAAGATCAATTTGTGAAACTTAATACTTAAGTAGTGAAGTCTGATAAATGCATTTGGTTCACTTGGTAGAATATTTTGCTGCCATTAAGTAGTCCTTTAAAAATATATTACAGCTTGGAACATTGTGATCTGTTAAAGGAAAGAAAAAAAGCAAGATGAGTTTTTAATCTCTGTCCTAATAAAATTTTAAATGAATCAAAAATATTAGCAGTACTTACATCGCAATACTAAAACTACAGGTAATTCTCTGATTATATTTTTTCTTGTGTTTTACAAATTGGACCTAAGAACTAAATTATTTTTAAATACAGCATATTTTGAAAGTATTAACAATAAAAATGCTAATTTGGTAAAGGTAAAGCAAGAGTGGGAGGAATGTAACTATAATCTCCTTTATATTGTAATTTGAGGAAAAAAGTTCTACAAATATTATTGTGTATAATGAAGTCAGAGTAAATCCAGCCAAAGAGTGAAACTGACAATGAAAATGGTGATTTCCCGTAAGCTACTTTATTTGACATTAACTAGGCTCAATCTGTGGTATTATTATCAATGTCACACAATAGATCATCATGTTGCCTATTCTAACGCCAATATGAATGTTGTATACTTAGTAATGTGAATCTATTTAGCTTGTCTTCCTCTCAGATTTTATAATTTATAACAACTACATCTCTTGCTGTCAAATTAAAGTGAATATAAGCCATTGGTAAATGTTTTATTACCCATGGTCTTAGGCAAAAGGACTCAGGACAAACATCAAAGAACATCACATCCTAGATTAAAGATTTATTAAGGGCTATAACTCCACCAACTCACAGGCATATTCTAACAATCTCACTCTATGTGGTAATATTTCCTTGTAGGGGTAGGACCAGGCATGACCAGTTTCTAAGAGCAATACAAAATGGAGATCTCTAAAAATTATATTGCTTATTTGATGTGTACCGTAGCTTAGAAATTACTTTTCCTAGTTTCTTAATGTCATCCTTTTTTGGTATATGTTCAGTTATGTAGCTTTCCTATTTTGCTTATGCTCTGAATTTTTACCATATTTTGAAAACATTTGCTTTTTTGTTTCATTAAAAAGATTGATGTGCATGCAGCATAGCTTCTTTTATTCATATAATAAAGTTTTACTGAACAGAACATTGACTTTACTTTCATATCCCTCCATTTTTCACTCAGGCACTCCCTGGTGGTAACTCCAAGGCTCCTTAGTAATCGAAACTTTTCTAATTTAAAAATACACACTGTGGAATTTCATTTAATGGTTCTGTCTCAATGGGTTGTATTTACTAAGTTGATTAAAGTGTACTCCTTTTTGTTAACCTTATTACTTTTTTTTTTTTTTCGAGTTGGAGTCTCACCCTGTCACCCAGACTGGAGTGCAGTGGCAGCTCCCAGCCACCGCAGCCTCGACCTGCTATGCTCCGGCGATCCTTCCACCTCAGCCTTCCAAATAGCTGGAATTACAGGCACGCGCTACCATGCCCGGCTGATTTTCTGATTTATTGTAGACATGAGGTCTCGCCAAGTTGCCCAGGCAGGTCTCGAACCCGCAGGCTCAGGCAATCCACTCCCCTCAGCCTCCCAATGTGGCAGTCATGGAGATGCCTGAGGAGATGCAAGGAAGGACCCCTGTTGAGATCTGAAAAGTGTGGTTGGTACAGCAGCTTCCAGCTCTTAATCCTTTCTGTTTCATCATAGCTTTGAAGCAAGGTCATGCTTCTTTATGTGGCCACAGCAGAAAACTGAGCAAACAATGCTGCAAAAGTTGGTCGATTTTTGCTTAACACAGAGCTTTTCCAACAGGCTATCTTTCTTTCAAACATCCCTGTTGGGTTGGCAGGTTTTTGTCACATCCAAAATAAGGGCTGAAAGTTCTTCCTGAACAATCCTTCTTCCTCATCCCACCCCTCTTTTAAACAAAAAGTAAACTTTTCCAGACCTTTCAAACTTCATGCTCAGTCTCTGTTGCTCAGAATATCCAACTTTCACATAGTACAGAAATTTTCTCCTCATAACACCCGCTCAAAGTATTATGATATCTACCTGCTGGGTGAAAACATATCGTTTAACTTTGATATCATGTGGGATGATATATTTATAAATTTCTTAAAATGACAATCTCACTAACTGTATAACTATTTGTCTAGCACTGAAAAAGTAATTTGTAAATTTGAGCAGTATATAACCAAAGTCTATAATCCTCACTCATCATCAGTTTAACTCATTAAGTGTGTAGCAATGTACATATTTTATGCAGTGCATTCAGATTCTCAAAATAGAGAAAAATACATACATCAACATTCTGAGCCCTCCTATTTCTCCAGTTTCAGAAGTGAATAAGACACTTTTCAATGTGAGAATGGCTGTCTTCATTGATTATTTTTTACTTCATCAACAGAATTTTAGAAGACATCAGATTTTCCCTTTCCTATTTAGGAATCAAAATAACAGAAGCAGCAACCACAACAAAAGCATTGTGTTGCCCTTTTCTAAAATCACAATCACATTATTTTTTCCTGATTTTGACCAAAATAATTTATTTTGAGGTCAAAATTACGTATTTATGTGTAGAAATAGAAGCCTTCCTTCATGATCCTGGTAAGTCAAGGCTTTGTTTCTCTTCTTTTTTCACTCATTTAAAATATAATAAAATGTCTACCTGTGCTTTCACATATCAGATTAATGTTGATAGAATTCTTTGTAAGTAGATGTCATTTTGTGTGTGTGTATGTGGGTGCAGGCAAACAAGCTGAAAACCTAATGGCACCATCAGCAGACTAGTAAACATTCTTACAACTATTTCAAGTGATGTCTCATTTTTCCTTTACTATTTTACTGTTTTCGTTACACATGAAATCTCATAGCAGCTAATTTATAAGCTATTATTTTATTCAGGATTCTATGTACCAGTTGCAAGTAAAAGGAATTCAACTAAAATGAGCTTAGGCAAAATGTGGACTGTATCAGCTCATTAATTAAATCACGGCTCTCAGAGCAACCAGAACCAAGAGCTTGTGAACCACTCTCACTGTGCACTCCCCTCTGGCTCTCCATTTCTCATATTTGCTTCTCTTGCCCTGCTTGTTTCATTTTCTCAGACTGTCTTTAAAAAGCTAGAGCCACTGACCCAAGCAGCTTCCAGCCTCTCTCCTCTTAGAAATCCATCCCAAGATAAAGGATTCTTATCCCATAACTCTAACTTTGACAATTCATGAGAAGGTCTTGTATTATTTTGATTGGTTGATGCTCTCTATTCTGTGACCTCAGGGGAGGTGACTATAAGGGGAATCCCATCTAGAACTCACAGGATTGATCTGGGAAATGGGCTTTGGGAGGCCCATTAATAATTACACAAATATACTAAATGCATTTTTCACTTTCTAACAAAATATGGGAAGTATGATACCCAGAAAAATCAAGTGATGTCCAACTTTTGATCCTTTAATCAAATTCAGTGGAAGTTCCTACCGAATGTTTAATTGAAGTAATCTAACTAGCCTAAATAAAAGCTCACTGGAACAGTTAGAATTTATTTAGTCTGTAAATTGCAAGATGAATAGATGAATATTTGAAAATTCCAAAAAACCGTTTAACCCCTTTATGAATAATTAATTAGGACATTTTCTTAAAACTGATTTCACATTTGAGTGGAGGGGGAAGAGGTATGTCTGCCTCTGAGAATCAAATCACTTATTAAAATTCAAAGATGCATGTTTGACAACAGTTCAAGGTGTAAGAGTATTAAAGAAAGATTTGATTGCCAGACAGTTTTGTTCCAGAGTCCCTGGTTTTAAATACGTGCTGTATTTCCATTTCATAGCTAGCTTTTATTGAGATTTTTTGGACTTCTGTTTAGTAGGTGGAAGATTTACTCTAATTTGATCAATATTAACAAAAATCCACTATGCTGCTGGCACTGGCAGTACATGGGTAAATAGAGTACAGATCTTGCTCTGTAGTGGCAAGTAGTACAATTAGAAAAAAGTATAAAAATAAAATATTATATATGTATATGTATACACATGTATGTACAATATTGGTTATACTGGAGTTATATAGAAAAAATGTGCAGTAGTGAACTTTTTTTTTAAGTGTGGGAATTTGGAGATAGGGAGAGGTTTTACATTGGAAGTAAAGCCAGATGAACATTTGGAAGAATTAGTGGGTTTATCAGTTGAGTCATGAGTACAAATAAAGCTCAAAGTGACAAAATCTATGTTAAGATATAGAGTCACATTAATTTAGTATTTTGAAAAATTATACATATTTCACATAAATGAAAAAGTACATTAGTATGTTTTATAGACAAAATTTAAATGGTTAGAAAAAAAAATAGATCTTTCAGATTATGTAAATGATATTAGAATTATTTCTATCATAATTAGAAGTTTGTAAGCAGGAATCAAGCTAGGTAGTGAAAATTGAGATGACCATATTTTCATTTTTAAGAGATCTTGCTCGCAAGAATGAGGGGAAAAGACAAATGAGGAATTGACTGTTGGTCATTAACTGAGATAGGAAGCAAGAGGTATAATTTATTGAACCAAATCAGTGATACTCAAGATGGAAATGATAGGGTTTTATGGTATTCTAGATTCTATTAGTTACAAGTAAATGAAAACTGACAAAAAGTAGCTTAAGCAACAGGCAGTTGTGACTCATGTAACCCAGCTATGATGATAATTTGAATAGCATTAAAAAAGATAAAGAAAACAAGGGATTGAAATTGGCTAGATATGTGTAATGAAACAAACAACAACAACAGAAACCACAGGGATTGAAGGAATGGTTTCACAATATTTCTTTCTTTCTTATTTTCTTTCTTTCTTTTTTTTAAGCAGGATTTATTGAGTGACCAGAAAAGCTCTCACAGTGGAAGGAGACTCGAGGGGGTTGCCAATATTTCTTTACTGATTACTGGTTTTATGATATTAACACAAACTTCATTTTGGAAGATCAGAAGAATGTTATGTGAGGAGCTAGTTGAGAGGCAGTAAATTTGATTTTA
>NW_006956161.1:0-897 GCF_000164805.1 Carlito syrichta
TAGCTTGATTTCTAGCTAGTTATGTCAGCTAGATAGCCAGCTAGCTAATCAGCTAGCTAGTTAATTCAGCTAGCAAATCAGCTAGTTACTTAGCTATCTAATCGGCTAGCAAATCAGCTAGCTGCTCAGCTAATTAGGCGACTCACTCGCTTTCCATCAGGTAAGCTAACGAGCCGGCTACCTAGCCTGTCTACTGGTCGGCAAATTAGTCGGTTCGCTCACCAGCCAACAGGTCAAGTAGCTTGTTGGCTCGCTCGCAAGCCAACAGAATGGCTAACCTTTCGCCTTGGTCACCAGCCGACTAGTTATGTCAGTTCACCAGTGGGCTCACTTGCTGACTGAATAGTTAAGGCAGCTCGCCCGTTGGCTCTATAGTTATCCAATTAATTAAGTCAGCTCACCAGTCGGCTCACTCTCTGGCCCACTACCTAATTCTTCTGACCAGTCAGCTCAGTTGCCAGCCGACTAAATTCGGCTGACCAGTTAGCTCATTCACTGGCCAACTAGATAAGTCAGTTGACCAGTCGACTCACTTGCAGGCAGACTAGATAAGTCAACTCACCTGTTGGCTCACTCACCGGCCGACTAGTTAAGTCAGCTAACTGGTCTGCTGACGAGTCAACTAACTAGATAAGTCAGCTAATCAATTGGCCGACTAGTCGACCAACTTGTAAGCTGACAACTTAGGTGAGCTAACTAGTCGGCCGGCAATTTAGGTCAACTAAATAGACGGCCAATTATTTGACACACTAGTTTGGTCAGCAAACAAGCAGTCAACAAGTAAACCTTGGTAACTAGTGGGCCAACTCGTTAGTCAGCTAGGTAACACAGATAACTAGTTGGCCGAATAATCTTCAGACATGTTAAGCCAGCTAACAGTCGGCCGAGTAGTCAGCC
>NW_006956162.1:0-698 GCF_000164805.1 Carlito syrichta
GGGGGGGGGCTTAGTTGAATTCATATTGGGCACATACTTGCTGTGATGCCTTGCTTCCCCAGAAGGTGCCAACACATACCAGTGTAGCCCCACCATGTAAAGAAGAGACTGATTAAAGAGTGATGGGAACAGTCTGTGTGATTCTTTGAGGAAGACCTTACAGACAGCATTGAGAAAGGCTGTGCAGGGGAAAGCTCCACATCCTGGTGAGCAAGAGAGAGGCAGTGTGATAAACTGAATAATTACTTCCAAAGACAACCATGTTATAATTCCTGGAACCTGTAGATGTTACCTTTTATGACAAAAGGGACTATGCAGATGGGATGAAGTTAGGATCTTGAGATGGGAGGATTATCCTGAATTATTTGGATGGGAATAAATCCATCCCAATGAGATTATTATGGAGTCACAGAAGGAAATTTGGCCACTGAGAAAGAGATGAAAATAAAACAACAGAAGCAACAGGATGGAGTGATGCAAGGAAGGAGCACAAGTAAGAAATTAAGCAGCCGCTGGAAGATGAAAAAAGCAAGACAGACATTTCCCTGAAGCCTCCAGAATGAACACAGCCCTGCCCAACACTTTGATTATAGATTTCTGACTCCAAAATCATAAGAAAAGCAATTTGTGTTGTTTTACACTGCCAAGTGTGCGGTAACTTGTTGCAGCAGCTATGAGAGGCTGCTACAGGCAGACAA